>NC_092289.1:19560777-19743277 GCF_036320965.1 Panulirus ornatus | reverse complement strand
AAGGCCAATTATCTTCAGAATATATCGAGTTTTGATGCAAAATGTAACTTTACTCATTATAATTTTTCATTATATGTTTAAAATTGTCCGTGATATAGTGTTTAAAGATAGGAATATTATATACTCCGAATATCGGTGAAATATAATATTTACTCAAAATCTAATTAGTAAGTGAAGAATAACTCTCATTCACAAATAAAATGACGTAAAAAAAAATCAGATTGATCAAACGATTGCCTAACCTAACCTTACCCCCTCCATTACAAGCCTGTAGTAATCTGGCCAGCCGGAGCGACCCAGGCCGGCCCGGGGAGAGATCGGTTAAGGCTGGTATTTTCTGTACAAACTTTCACATTATATTGTTTTACACACAAATATATATATATATATATATATATATATATATATATATATATATATATATATATATATATATATATATATATATTTCATTATACTTTGTCGTTCTCCGGCGTTAGCGAGTTAGTGCAAGGAAACAGACGAAAGAATAGCCCAACTCACCCGCATACACATGTATATACATACACGTCCACACACTGACATGTACATACCTATACATTTCAACGTATACATACACAGACATACACATGTATACACGTACATATTCATACTTGCCTTCATCCGTTTCTTCGCCACCCCGCCACACATGAAATGAACCCCCCCCCCCCCGCGCGAGCAAGGTAGCGCTAGGAAAAGACAACTAAGGCCACAATCGTTCACACTCAGTCTCTAGCTGTCATGTGTAATGCACCGAAACCACAGCTCCCTTTCCACATCTAGGCCCTACAAAACTTTATAATGATTTACCCCAGACGTTTCACATGCCCTGGTTCAATCCATTGACAGCACGTCGACGCCGGTATACCACATCGTTCCAATTTACTTCCTTGCACGCAATTCACCCTTCTGTGTGTTCAGGCCCCGATCGCTCAAAATCTTTTTCACTCCATCCTTCCACATCCAATTCGGTCTCCCACTTCTCGTTCCACCACTGACACATATATCCTCTTTCTCAATCTTTCCTCACTCAATCTCTCCATGAGACCAAACCATTTCAATACACCCTCTTCTGCTCTCTCAACCACACCCTTTATTATCACACATCTCTCTTACCCTTTCATTACTTACTCGATCAAACCACCTCACACCACATATTGTCCTCAAACATCTCATTTCCAACACATCCACTCTCCTCCGCACAACCCTATCTATAGCCCTCTCCTCGCAACCATATAACATTGTTGGAACCACTAATCCTTCAAACATACCCATTTTTGCTTTCCAAGATATTGTTCTTGCCTTCCACACATTCTTCAACGCTCCCAGAACCTTCGCCCCCTCCCCCACACTGTGACTCACTTTCGCTTCCATGGTTCCATCCGCTGTCAAATCCAGTCCCATATATCTAAAGCACTCCACTTCCTCCAGTTTTTCTCCATTCAAACTTACCTCCCAACCGATTTGTCCCACAACCCTACTGTACCTATCAACCTTGCTCTTATTCACATTTACTCTCAGCTTTCTTCTTTCACACACTTAACCAAACTGTCTCCAGCTTCTGCAGTTTCTCACCCAAATCAGCCACCAGCGCTGTATCATAAGCGAACAACAAATGACTCACTTCCCGAGCCCTCTCATTCACAACAGACTGTATTCTTGCCCCTGTCTCCAAAACTCTTGCATCCACCTCCCTAACAACCCCATCCAAAACAAATTAAACAACCATGGAGACATCACGCACCCATGCCGCAAACCGACTTTTACTGAGAACCAATCACTTTCCTCTCTTCCTATTCGTAAACATGCCTTACATCCTCGATAAAAACTTTTCACTGCTTCTTGCAACTTGCCTCCCACACCATTTATTCTTAATATCCTCCACAGAGAATCTCTATCAACTCTGTCATATGCCTTCTCCAGATCCATAAATGTTACATTTGTATCCATTTGTTTTTCTAAGTATTTCTCACATTCATTCTTCAAAGCAAACACATCCTCTACCACTTCTGAAACCACACTGCTCTTCCCCAATCTGATGCTCTGTATATGCCTTCACCCTCTCAATCAATACCCTCCCATATAATTTCCCAGGAATACTCAACAGACTTATTTATACCTCTGTAATTTGAACACTCATCTTTATCCCCTTTGCCTTTGTACTATGGCACTATGCATGCATTCCGCCAGTCCTCAGGTACTTCACCATGAGCCATACATACACTGAATATCCTCACCAACCAGTCAACAACAGTCACCCTATTATTCTAATAAATTCCGCTGCAATACCATCCAAACCCGCCGCCTTGCCAGCTTTCATGTGAAGCGTTTAGGGTAAACCATGAAAAGGTCTGTATGGCCTAGATGTGGATAGGGAGCTGTGATTTCGGTGCATGACACAAGAGCTAGAGGCTGAGTATGAACGAATGTGGCCTTTTTGTCTGTTTTCCAGGCGCTACCCGTTGAAGCGGGGGTGGGGGCTTGGTGGGAGGGGTTGTGGTTTAGTGGGAGGGGTGGGGGGAGGTGTAGCAATGCAGTTCCTGTCGGGCGGGGTAGGGACAGAACGGAAGAAGGAAAGTATGAATAATGTTCATGTATATGTATGTATATGTGCGTATATATATATATATATATATATATATATATATATATATATATATATATATATATATATATATATGTGTGTGTGTGTGTGTGTGTGTGTGTGTGTAACACTTTATTTTCTTATTATATATATATATATATATATATATATATATATATATATATATATATATATTTTTTTTTTTTTTCATACTATTCGCCATTTCCCGCGATAGCGAGGTAGCGTTAAGAACAGAGGACTGTGCCTTTGAGGGAATATCCTCATCTGGCCCTCTTCTCTGTTCCTGCTTTTGGAAAATTAAAAAAAAAAAAAAAAATATATATATATATATATATATATATATATATATATATATATATATATATATATATATATATATATATATATGCCATTTCCCGCGTTAGCGAGGTAATGTTAAGAACAGAGGACTGAGGCTGAGGGAAAATCCTCACTTGGCCTCCTCTGCGTCCTAGTTACGTCTCTCCCTTGATGATATGATTATTACACGAAAGTGCACTTGGGAACTTATCGTGTTTCATTTCCCCGTGGACTCATTAAAATTATATATATATATATATATATATATATATATATATATATATATATATATATATATATATATATATATATATATATATATATATTTATATATATGTACACTAAGGTTCGGTAAAATGCTATCTGCTGGCTGTATGAGCCTGTTGGGAAGTGACCGGTGTAGACCCCGTTGCTCACCAACGTGAGACGAAGGGTATTCGAGTACATACTATTCGAATAGTCATACTTTATTAAGGGCTATCACAGCCTAGCGGTACCGCCTCCGCTTGTTGCACAGGGGTCCCGGGTTCGATCTTGGCTGTGGGAAGTTAGTATGTTCTGTGAAGGTTCGCGTTCATATGCACTTTGTTCGTATATATATATATATATGTATATATATATATATATATATATATATATATATATATATATATATATATGTGATGGGCCTGATTAGGGGATCTAGTTGTTCATGCAAATGAGAATCGTGTGTCAAAATATTTCTTTTATTCATATAAGATCAATAAGATCAGGAACAGTAATCAGTGTTTCTCTTCAGTGTAAAAACAGGCAATCACTCGGTTTTTATCATAAACCAGCTGCACTTTTTGTGGGTTTATATGATTTTCTTACATATCTCAAAATTCGTAACGCATTTCTATTTCTTCTTAAGGGTGCTCCACCCCCCCCCCCCATATACGCGGGACAAGTAGCCTTCACAGTTCTATAGCCAGTAACCAAATCTAAAACTGACGGTGGCTGGCTCGATTTTGTCAGGGAATGGAATGCCAATCAAATGAATCAATACTGTTACCTTTTCAGCAAATGTTGCATGAAGTTTGCTTTGGTTAAGAGAGATCAATGAAAGTATCAGGAAATATCGGCTCCTGGTACATACGGGATTATCGGTGAAATATCCTTTAACCTAATGATGCCAAGGAGTTAGCAAAATAACGTTAAGACCCATCGGTGAGGAATACTCAGCTCAATGGATGAATCTAGTGAAGCCTACTAGCCCTAGGCTCCACTGAGACTCAGGCCAGTACGCTGAAAAGTTGGCAAAGTAACCGCCATGTACAAAAAAACTATGTTGTATAATGCTGTGGTGCCATTAAGGTTTATATTCAAATTATGAATACATGTAGGTTTTGGAAGAGAAATCAAATCCTCCATTATAATCTTAAACAAGTTGAAATCTGCTAATTTATTCTTTACTGAACATTTCCAAAATTTGAATATCTGACGGTCAATGAATGGCTATAAGCAGCCATTTATCTCTCTTAACCATGTATCTTTTTAACTTTCTTGAATTATGGTTCTGCCTATTATCTAAAATACTACAGATCAGTTATGAAAATAAGCACTCACCTATCGTCGATGAAAATACCTGTAATTCAAATAATCCGCTGCAACACATTTCCCAAATGTAACCTTACCTCCGAGAGCCATGATGCCTAAACGAAGATTATGCAGTAGAAACCTTTGTTTTTCATTTAAGTTTGTACCGTCCTTTAGAGGAGTTTACTTCATATAAATCAAATTATATGAGAATTCTAGACTGTTCTAATTGGTGTAAGAAAGGAGAGAATGGTAAAATACGGTTAACGAGCCATTGGACACAATGTGACCTGGATGTAAGACTAAGGTGGATATGCTGGGTGGCCCAAAACTTCGTTCTGAGTATTTACGTTTAATAGGTAAGATTCCTTGCATTCTTCTTCTTGTAGATTCCTAGGTAGACTCACATTAGTATGGGAGTGAAGCAAGATACTGTAGTGAATATGTTAAGAGGGGAAAACAGCTCGAACTGAAGGATTTATGATGCGGTTGGTCAGTTGTGTCAGTGACCCTGGACATCTGTCCATCTGGCTCATTTGCTTAGGTTTATTGCATAGGTTACATGCTGTAAAGGTTCTGTAGGATTCCTTGTGGTCCTTGACTAAACAATAAGTTGTATGGTCATTTGTAGACGTTTATAATGTACCTCGAACATGGATTTTCTGAACACTTGCAGACCTAATTTTGCACTTGACGTTTGTTTGGGGATGAAAATTTGCAAAATTTCACGGTTTGTAGTTATGATTAGGGGAATTACGTGAATATCATTCAAACAGTTGATTCAGTACACTTACAAGAGATGTGTTACTTAAATCTTGCTTCCGTGAAAACTGTGAAATGTAACAAAATTTCTGATGTGAATTAGATCGTCTTTGTCGATATTATTACTTGTTCTGTACCACCTTATTACAGGATTTATTGAGTGGATTGGCACCCATTGTAGCCATCCATCAAAAATAGCAGTGGATATTTGCTCTGGAGAATACAGGAGTTACGAAACATGACTTGGAGTAATGCATTTTATTGTTTGGTGTTAGGTAACATGATAGTATTTATGGTTATGAACATCAGGGAAAATGTGGGGTTGATTAATGGTAAAGCAGGTAAAGTTCCTTTAGAAATTATGATGAACTCTGAAAATTTCACCTTACCACTCCATGTAGCTGAGATTTGTAAGTGAAATATAGATGCTTTGATATGATGTGTTCTGGGATCACATGTTGTTGGGATTTGATGGTGGCACAACTGGCTGCTTGGTCATTAAGTGTTTTTAGGTATTTGGTAGCTGTTTGCACAATGCTCAGTCATAGGCGTGAAAGTTGTACTTTAATTAAATGTTATCAGTCTCAACCTGTAGGGAGGTTTGGTGAGGTTTTCATAGATTCTGTTAATTTTTTTTTTTGATTCATGTACTTTTCCACCAATTTACTCATATTTTTTTCTCATTTCTTCTTTACCAGTGCCGTATTTGGTATCTTATTAAATATCAATGCTGTGAATGATGCTTTGCAACTTTTATTATATTCTCTAAATGATGTATAACTTGAGCACAAGAAAACATATTCACTGTGCATCCAAAACAAGTTTCAGTTTGTACTTACAAACTTGTAATTTTCTGTTGATAGTTGATGATAATTGAGTTTATTATTTTTGCTGAGATAGGCTTGGGGTAATGGTTTATAGTGTTGAAACCTTATTATCTGTCCATATGTACCATACTTAAGTTTTTAACTTCAGTGGTAATTTTTTCCAGTATCTATGTAGAAAAAGTTGGGAAATAAAAAAGAAGATAGTTACGGAGCAAGAAAACAGCTGCTTAGATGTCACTTGAAAAATCACACTGTCAAGTGTCACAAGCTTGCATGTGGCTTTTGTGAATTGTTCCAATAATAGTTATTGGTATACATAAGAGTTGTTTGTATCTGTACCTAATAGCTTTCCACATTTCTTGATCAATCAGCACCACACTTGACACAGTGATACAGGAGGATGCAAGGATGGTTGGGAGGGGTTGGAGTTTTGGACCCCCATCTATCTCTCATACTTAGAAGGGGAGAGTTTTCGCATTCCCTCCCTAACATTTTCCATATTTCTTGACTAGTCATTGCCAGACTTGACACAGTGATGTTGGATAACGAGGAAGGTTGTGGAAGGGAAAAATGGGAGACAGCCTCAGGGGCTGAACCCCAACAAATATACGTGTTCCTTGTATGTTGTACCATTTCTCTATCACTGAGCACCTAACTTGACTCTGTTATATAGCATAACATTAGGCAGGTCATGGGGATTTAATGCCCCTTTTCCCCCATGATGGGGATGATTGAACAACCTCATATGATATGTATGTTCATTTCAAGTTTGTAAATCATGTAGCACCTAACATGAAACAGTAGTATAGGATGACATTAGTAAGGTCATTAGGGATGGAGATCTGAGGTGATATCCAGGGAGGGTTGAACCCTGCATCTCATGCATATCTTTTCCTTATTTTTTATATTTATCATACATAATCGCTGTTTCCTGTGTCAGCAAGTTGGTGCCAGGCCCAACCATTCATATGCACATATATATACATAAATCTTTTCCTTTTATGTTTACACATTTCTTGATCAATTGGGAACACACTAGATGGTCAGTAGCTTAGGACTAAGCCTGACTGAACTAGAGGTTGTATTGGTTTATGGTTCCAGTAAAAGCAATAGTCATATGAAATGAAAGATGATTGGCCATAGTAATTGACTGACTGTATCGTCATTTGAGGCCTATCCTTGGAATAGTAATCAGGACTAGCAAACTGTAAGTGATAGCTTTATTTCTGTGGCAGATGCCAAAAATGTATATTCATAAAATTTGTAGTGTGTAGAAGATAATGAACAAAACAACCTTATAGATGTTATGTAATCACTTGTAGTTTTTTTATGGTTATTATTGTGATTAAAAAAAAAAATCCTTGGAAATAGAAGTACAAGAAATGGACCACTTTTACAGTATTATTCCAGATTTCTGCTGTTTATAATTGATGTAATGGGTTGGAGCAATTGCAGGCTTGCTAGTGTCAGTCAGAAAAGCTCACAGAAGAGTTGCAATCTAGCGGCCGGGTCTTGTGGTCACAATAACCTCATTATGTTATCCACAGTACCTAAGTGGATGCAATTTAATTCTCATCTCTTCAGATGATGAGAGTAAGTCTGTATCATAACACTTATTTACTGAAAATGTATCTGTGGATGCATTGATCATGTGCTGAAAAATGAAGTTCATTGTATGTAGAAATATATGAATATTTGTTGAATCCAGCTTTCTTTAATTTTTGACTTTAGTGAAATATGAAGATTTTCATATCCACCTTTCTGTATTTGTAGGCATGTGTTAGGAGTTTTTGCATAGGTGATCGTTGCATTTATATATCTTTATTTGTTTTTCATTTCAGAGTAGTCAGCCATGAAGGTATAGAAAAAAATAACAAGATGTATTCTCTTCACTGATCTTACCCCTTCCCTGTTGAGCTGAAGGTTCATTATGGTAAGTGGGAATGGCAGGCAAATGGAGGGAAGATTTTCTAACTGTAGTATGTAAGTTTGATTAATTACAGTTGATGCCACATATAACAATTAAATACCTTGGGAAACTTATTCACCCAAATTATTAATTATGGGACATCTGTATTTGGTTTAGACTGAAAACACATTATGGTTATGATGAATTGCCACAAAGTTGAGATGAAATGTCTCCATGAAATCAAGAATAATACGCCTTATGAAAGTGTATTAAATTTTTTACTGTGTCCCTCTGTAGGCAGAAGTTTCATAATGTAAAATGGGATTGGTAGGAAAATGGAAGTGTGATTAAACAGTATATAACAAAATTTCAGATTTTGTAAAGAACAGTTGATACCACTTGAAACATTTTAGTGGTGTGGGTGGGAATTTTGTTGGTTTTACATCTTTTTTTGGTGTGAAGTTACAAGCAATGATATATTTATTGGATTGGGTATATTGAATGAGTAAAATTATTTGGTAACTTGTAGAAAAGATATGAATGCTTTACGATGGTGAACCTTTTTTTTTTCGGCTCTTTATAAGCTTTTTGGATTTTGCATGACATGAAGTATAAGCCTTTTGGATTTTGCATGACATGAAGTAGCTAATGTTGTGTTATGGGTAAAGGTGAGTCTTCTATATAATGATAAAAAATGTTATCTGATTTCAAACTTTTAGATGGGACCTTAGATTCTATATTGGGATCTCAGGAGACAGGAAATTTCTCACCCATTTACTGTTTAGGGATTTGAATAAATGGTACTGAATATTCAGGATATATATTGTGTAACATATTTCATTATTTTTAATATTTTCATTAAAGTTTAGTACAAGTATGTGTTTTAATTAGGAATTTTGTATGTTCTATCTCCATAGGATGCAAGAAAGGTTATATAAGATGGAAGAAAGTGTCTGCCATCGTGGATGGTAATTTTCTTATTTCCATACGTATCATTGTAAGAAGGAAGGAATAAGTTTAGTGGATATTCCCAAGAATGTGCCCGTCCGAGGTTAGCCACAAGCCTACCTGGTGTGTGGAATCTTGAGGATCATATTTCAAGGTTGCTGCCTACCGTATTAGTGTTGCATTTATGTTTATGTCCTTAAGTTAGCTGTAGATAGTTATTTGCTGTTTATAGCATGAAGTGAGACATACTGTTCTCTTTTAATAGCAATAATTTGGTAAGATATCCACTATAGATAAGAAAAAAGAGACAAGGTATCTTATTTCATTAGGATTAAGTATGCATTGCCAGTTGCTTTTATACTGTCTCTCAGTTAATGAAACTATCCATTTTATCGATATTACTTACTGCATAAGAATTCTTTTAAAATTTCAAATATGTCAGTTGTCAGTGTGTTGTGCTAAGGTTTCCACTTTTGAGAAGAGTTGGGTTTCTTTGGAGTAGCAGAACTGAAACACCCAACAGGTGGATGTTACATGATGCTGCTCATGCCAGTGTGTCTTTGATAACACAGTGGGAGCAGACGTGTTGAGGTGGTCCTGTGTAATATTGTTTGTCCCCTGATATTCCCTTAGTGTATATCATCACATATATTTAAAGTGTAATTGCAGTTTGTTGCAGTCTGTAGTGGTCTTACACAGAAAATGAGACGGAAACGCAAGGTAATGAGAATGAATGTTTTTTTTGAAAGAAATGATGGACAAACATCTGGATATATATTGTTTGTGCCATCACATAGGGCATGAAGTAGGGGTTGTTGATTGCTCTTTCGTGTACAGGAAAAGTTATTGTGAAAGTTAAATCTGAATACTGTTTTCATTCATTGTAGATAATAATTAATTCAGTTAAATTCTAAATCTTGTCAGAATGAATATGGTTTACTTGATTCTTTATTTTACTTCTTCCTGCATACTTTGTTGACACAAAACGACATTGAATTAATGAAATATATGATACTAATAGATTGGATCTTTACCCACATTTATATGTTCTTGACATTAGTAAAGTGATTGTCAGTTTCCTATCAAGAAGGATACTAGAGATATGAAAGTAAGCAGTCATTTAATTTCAGTGGATGGCAGTGTCATACCACAGGTTATTGTGCCACATTTATAGAGCCTTACCTCTCCATGAGTTTAATCAAAGGGATTTACTCTGGTTTTGAGGTATCAGGCAAGCAATTTAGAGCCTCAGTTTTACTTTCTTTCTTTTTACTTTTCCTATTTTTCTGTGCTACTCACTGTTACTAGCAATTTCATAACTGAAATAAAAAAGAAGTGTTATGATGAAAAATGCTTAACTAATGGGAGATCCCCAGATAAAGAAGGTTGTATTCTTTTTTAGTTTTTGATTAGTTATGAGGAATAATTAAGAAAGCATACAACTCATCATGCATTTACTAGAATTAAATTCTTATCTCGCCTTCTGCATGCCACACATCTCTCACACATATAAGTACTGCTTACTTAGATACCTCCTTAGATACTTCCTTAGCTTCATTTGTTCTTACCTTTTGTCATTCTACTCAATCCCTCCTGGTTTCTCGTCAAATACACCTCTTCCCCAAGTTTACTTGCTTTCACTACATTGTTCTCACCAGTATCATTTCCTCTTTTCCCAAAGTCTCTACAAAGGCTCACTCTTTCCTCCACCAAGTAATGAACAAGCATCCCACCAGCTGCTCCATTCTGCATTTCCAGGTGCATGAGCACTATTAATCACCCCTCTCTCAAAATCCACTTTCATTTTCATGCATATCAGTCTGGGGTTTACTTCCTTAAAGACTTTAGAACATTCTGGAACTCATCCTTCACCTGAAGTGCTACCCCCTTACTTTGCTCTCATCCTCACACTAACTCCTGACTTTACCCTTAAGATGTTCCCAAATCATTTTTACCCCTTCCTTTTCAGCTTACTTCTATTCAAAGCTAGAACATTCAGGATTCTTTCCTCAAACATACTACTCATCTCCCTTGTTCTCATCCTGTTTACATCTACGTTCATTTGGACATCCCAAGAGGGGCATGAGCACTCCTCACTTTCATCCCATTGAGATACAGCTTTAAGAAAATGAAATATAGGGAGGGAAGGATTTCCAGCCCTGTTTTCACCCTTCTATGACATGTCTGCAGTCTGTCCCTTAAGTGTGACAGATTCTCTCGATTATGTATGGGAAAATTATGATTAGGACCTACCTACCCTCAGTGTGTCTGGTGAGGAAATACTTTCCTTTCCCACCCTTTGTTATCCACATATTCTTGGAACTGGCAGCACTGTCCTTTCGGATCCACCTTTGGCCATTCATAAACCACCATAGTCATAGTGTCGTTGACCCACTCTTTTTCACCCATTCTATTGCTCATAAAACTCTAGGTTTGCATGCCAACAGGAAATCTCCTACCATAACAGCTCTTTCCATTCTTTGGATCAGTATCCCTTTTCTTTTTATTTTTGAATCAATTACTAAGTTTGATAGGAGAATGGTGTATTATATGTGAGCCTTGGTTAGTGTTTTAGGATACTTGAATATATTGTATGTACTGAATTTTGATTTATGCTCTGCATTATAACAAGTGCTGTGCTTCTTATATATAGCATGTTTATTAGCCTGTTTGTTTGCTTACCTGTATTTACTAGTTTGTATGACAAAAAGTTTTTATAGAAAGCGTGTATTTGATGATATTGGAAATGATCAAGGTGGATAGTATGTTGGTACAATATAATAGTTTTAATGTGATGAATATACGGGCATGTTGATATTGGGAATTACCAAAGTGAATGAGATGTAGGTAGCATGAGTCATTTGTCTTTCTCTGCTCCCTCATTTTTTATTTTGTGTATGGGTCCCAGACAGGGAAATTTCACTATAGGAAGGAACTGGAAAGGTATTTCTGAAGTATGGAGCAACAGTGTTGTTTTGCCCCTGGGTGAGTGCCAGCATAGGATTGAACATCTGGTCAAGCTTCCATTTTAATCTGGTTCAGTCCTGTTGACATTGGATGATGTTTTGGCAGACAAATAACTTTCACTGCTTGGTCTTGGTCGTAATGGACATTCTAGATTATAGAAGCTTTGTTTTCTCTCAAAGCCAGGATGCTAAGAGCAATTTATGAATGATGGTCACCCTCCCCTTTTCATAATGGGCTGGTTAATTCTGTGGTTCATGATGTCTGGCAAGTATCATTTCTCGATCGCTATGATGTATTGGATGGCATGGGCCTGTTAGAGGGATTGAAAGATATTTGTTAATCCCTTGTTAGGACAAAGTTCTTTTGAAATGGGGTTTATAGAGTAGATCCTTTTTCTGGAGCATCTTTAGCTGAAATTTTTGTACTTTAGTGTTTCTTGATGCTCAAATTGAGATTGTCTTTTTTTCCTTTTGATATGGTGGAACATGAAACAGAATATGAGAACCTTCCTGAGAGTGCTGTAGCTAACCAAAACGAATTTTGCCAGAGAGGCGAGGTTAGTGTATGGTGCACACCACTTCTCCTTGTTGCGTAGTGCTCTTTATTTCATCTATGGGTTTAATCCAGGACTGACTTCTATGAATCTAATCTAATCTTGTAACTGTTTCTGTTGTCACTTGATGTATGTTTCTAATTTCTCTTGGAATAGTAATAAATAATCTGAGTTGTCTTGGCTGGACATTCATGTATTTTCGTTGGATTTTTTAAGTATGTTTCAGTAATAACTTTATTTGCAAGTCCATTATCTTATTTGTTGAGGGGCTTTAGATTTGGTATCTTTAATGACTGCATTTGGATGCCAAGCATATATCACCATGTTATACTTTTTTCTCTCCAGTCTTATAGTTCAGGCTCTTTTAGCCCTTTTTGATAGTTCATGTGCTCCAGTCCTTCAGTTTAACTTTTCAAGTGTTTCTGTATTTTTTCTGATTTGTTTATTTCTGTCTGTTTAACAGGTGATCACTCACGACAGCAATATTCTGTTCTGCTTATTATATGTACATTTAACACTTTCATCATCAGCTTTCCATCTTTTGTTGTGAAAATTCTGTCATACTACTAATCGTATTTGCTATTTCCTGTGTTAGTGAGCAAGCACCTAGAGCAAGAGAGGAAGTGTTCTCATATGCTCACATCCACTCCCTAGCTATTATGTATAATGCACCAAAACCAGGACCCCCTGTCCACAACGAGACTCATGTACCTTCCTGTGGTTTTCCATGAGCCCTTTATATGCTCTAATTCAGCCCATTGGCATCACTCCATTTCACTCTATCCTTTGACTCACACCCTCCCTTTTTCCAGGGACTCCTTTGCAGGAATGGGTAGCTAAGATTATTTCAATCTTTGTTGGTCATTTTACAAATATGCTTCCTTTAAGTTGATTTTGGGTCACTTTGATTATTGACTTGGAAAGCTGAATAATCTGGCATGATGTTTGTAATCATATGTCTGTTGTTATCCCCCAAAATAGCATAGGTCATGAGATACACAAAGAGCTGTAATATGACTTATTACCACCCATCATCTTTTTAGCCAGTCACTGTCCTTTGTGTGGAAGAGGATGGGGCTTATTTGACATTTCTTATGTGAAGAGAGTGTTGTATACTGATGATGTACTAGTGAATTTTTGTGATGGCTGGCCCGAAGAGAAGTTGATTCAGGCTTTCTTCATTTTTTGCCATAAAAAGGGAGTGGATTTATTAGTCATCAGTACACAGAATATTTTAGTTACATAAGTTCTTAAGACAAGATTATAGTATATTCGCAAGCCATTAGGGCATACCAAGGTAAATGTACTCTTCTTCAGTGCTATGTCTTGAGGAGCATACCAATGATATGCTTATCTGATTCCCCTTTTGAGTTGATGCAGTGGTTACAGAGTTTGGGAGAGTATGAAAAAAGGAAGGTGAAAGTAGATATGAAAAAATGTAATGAATTAAAGACCAACAGGAAGAGGAGGGAGGCTTGAAACATTGGTTTAAGTGAGTTTAAGTTGGGAGGACTAGGAGGAAGTGAATTGCTTCATGTATTTGGGAGTGGCTGTAGCAGTTGAATCATAGGGGGCTGACATGAGATATAGGATTTAGAGACTGGTGTGTTAAGGGGTGCTTGGATGGAAAAGTCATTGATTGTTTGGGCAATGTTTGTGTGAAGGTATGGTAGTCTTAACATTGTTGAATGGTTGCAAGACTTGGGCACTTCGACACACTCTAAAGTAAGAGGGTGGATGAAATGGAAGTGCAGTGCATGAGGATGATATTTGGTGTAAAGTTTGTTGATCACTTAAGAAATGCCTTTGTCAATATTGTAGGTATGGTAGTAGGTGCAGTCTTACAGGGAGAGCTGACCAGGCTAAGCTGAAATTGTTCATGAATGAGGAGAGGATGAGTGAAATGAGAATAACGAAGAGGATCTATGTGTCAAAAGTGGGAGGATCAAGAGGGAGAAGGGCCAATTAAGGTGGTGAAAGAATTGATTGAAGTAGGTTTTGGGGTGCTTGTACTTGAGTATTCATTATAGTAAGAGGTGTGCATTGCATAGAAAGAACTATGCATGAGTATTCATTATGGTAAGAGGTATGTATTGCATAGAAAGAACTGTAGTAATATGGAATATTGGGATGGAGGGAGGTGGGAGTGTAGTATTGATGGGCTGAACTAAGGTATATGAAACAGTTAAGGTAAACCATGGAATATCCTGTGAGGCTGTGCATTGTATGGTTGTCTCTTTTTTTTTTTTTTTTTTTTTTTTTTTTTGCCGCTGTCTCCCGCGTTTGCGAGGTAGCGCAAGGAAACAGACGAAAGAAATGGCCCAACCCACCCCCATACACATGTATATACATACGTCCACACACAAATATACATACCTACACAGCTTTCCATGGTTTACCCCAGACGCTTCACATGCCTTGATTCAATCCACTGACAGCACGTCAACCCCGGTATACCACATCGCTCCAATTCACTCTATTCCTTGCCCTCCTTTCACCCTCCTGCATGTTCAGGCCCCGATCACACAAAATCTTTTTCACTCCATCTTTCCACCTCCAATTTGGTCTCCCTCTTCTCCTCGTTCCCTCCACCTCCGACACATATATTCTCTTGGTCAATCTTTCCTCACTCATTCTCTCCATGTGCCCGAACCATTTCAAAACACCCTCTTCTGCTCTCTCAACCACGCTCTTTTTATTTCCACACATCTCTCTTACCCTTACGTTACTTACTCGATCAAACCACCTCACACCACACATTGTCCTCAAACATCTCATTTCCAGCACATCCATCCTCCTGCGCACAACTCTATCCATAGCCCACGCCTCGCAACCATACAGCATTGTTGGAACCACTATTCCTTCAAACATACCCATTTTTGCTTTCCGAGATAATGTTCTCGACTTCCACACATTCTTCAAGGCTCCCAGAATTTTTGCCCCCTCCCCCACCCTATGATCCACTTCCGCTTCCATGGTTCCATCCGCTGCCAGATCCACTCCCAGATATCTAAAACACTTCACTTCCTCCAGTTTTTCTCCATTCAAACTCACCTCCCAATTGACTTGACCCTCAACCCTACTGTACCTAATAACCTTGCTCTTATTCACATTTACTCTTAACTCTCTTCTTTCACACACTTTACCAAACTCAGTCACCAGCTTCTGCAGTTTCTCACATGAATCAGCCACCAGCACTGTATCATCAGCGAACAACAACTGACTCACTTCCCAAGCTCTCTCATCCCCAACAGACTTCATACTTGCCCCTCTTTCCAAAACTCTTGCATTCACCTCCCTAACAACCCCATCCATAAACAAATTAAACAACCATGGAGACATCACACACCCCTTCCGCAAACCTACATTCACTGAGAACCAATCACTTTCCTCTCTTCCTACACGTACACATGCCTTACATCCTCGATAAAAACTTTTCACTGCTTCTAACAACTTGCCTCCCACACCATATATTCTTAATACCTTCCACAGAGCATCTCTATCAACTCTATCATATGCCTTCTCCAGATCCATAAATGCTACATACAAATCCATTTGCTTTTCTAAGTATTTCTCACATACATTCTTCAAAGCAAACACCTGATCCACACATCCTCTACCACTTCTGAAACCACACTGCTCTTCCCCAATCTGATGCTCTGTACATGCCTTCACCCTCTCAATCAATATCCTCCCATATAATTTACCAGGAATACTCAACAAACTTATACCTCTGTAATTTGAGCACTCACTCTTATCCCCTTTGCCTTTGTACAATGGCACTATGCACGCATTCCGCCAATCCTCAGGCACCTCACCATGAGTCATACATACATTAAATAACCTTACCAACCAGTCAACAATACAGTCACCCCCTTTTTTTAATAAATTCCACTGCAATACCATCCAAACCTGCTGCCTTGCCGGCTTTCATCTTCCGCAAAGCTTTTACTACCTCTTCTCTGTTTACCAAATCATTTTCCCTAACCCTCTCACTTTGCACACCACCTCGACCAAAACACCCTATATCTGCCACTCTATCATCAAACACATTCAACAAACCCTCAAAATACTCACTCCATCTCCTTCTCACATCACCACTACTTGTTATCACCTCCCCATTTGCGCCCTTCACTGAAGTTCCCATTTGCTCCCTTGTCTTACGCACTTTATTTACCTCCTTCCAGAACATCTTTTTATTGTCCCTAAAATTTAATGATTCTCACCCCAACTCTCATTTGCCCTTTTTTTCACCTCTTGCACCTTTCTCTTGACCTCCTGTCTCTCTCTTTTATACATCTCCCACTCAATTTCATTTTTTCCCTGCAAAAATCGTCCAAATGCCTCTCTCTTCTCTTTCACTAATACTCTTACTTCTTCATCCCACCACTCACTACCCTTTCTAATCAACCCACCTCCCACTCTTCTCATGCCACAAGCATCTTTTGCGCAATCCATCACTGATTCCCTAAATACATCCCATTCCTCCCCCACTCCCCTTACTTCCATTGTTCTCACCTTTTTCCATTCTGTACTCAGTCTCTCCTGGTACTTCCTCACACAAGTCTCCTTCCCAAGCTCACTTACTCTCACCACCCTCTTCACCCCAACATACACTCTTCTTTTCTAAAAACCCATACAAATCTTCACCTTAGCCTCCACAAGATAATGATCAGACATCCCTCCAGTTGCACCTCTCAGCACATTAACATCCAAAAGTCTCTCTTTCGCACGCCTGTCAATTAACACGTAATCCAATAACGCTCTCTGGCCATCTCTCCTACTTACATAAGTATACTTATGTATATCTCGCTTTTTAAACCAGGTATTCCCAATCATCAGTCCTTTTTCAGCACATAAATCTACAAGCTCTTCACCATTTCCATTTACAACACTGAACACCCCATGTATACCAATTATTCCCTCAACTGCCACATTACTCACCTTTGCATTCAAATCACCCATCACTATAACCCGGTCTCGTGCATCAAAACCACTAACACACTCATTCAGCTGCTCAGCTGTTTTTGTAAATTATACACGATAGCCAGAGACTGGGTGTATGCAAATAGAGCCAGTGTTTGTTTGCTCATGGTGATACCTTACTAAAGTGGTAAAGTTGGTAAAAGGAAAAAATGAATGAGGCTACACAGTGCCTGAGAGATCTGCGTTTCATGCCTTTCAGTTGAACCAGACTGAAAAATGATGGAATGATAAGAGTATTCATGGTAGAAATGAAGGAAATGAGGCTACAATAAGAAAAGATTAAAAAGTAAGACAGAGTTTAGAGGTCTAATGAAGTAACTTAAATGATAAAGATTTTGATAATTTTGGGGAAATTTTGGGAGAGGGGTTAGTTCTCTTTTGACTTTTATCACTATATTCTGGGGAAGTAAGTTTACTAATGTTTTTTATCAAAAATTGCAGATGAACCGAGTACAACCAGAAAATGTTCACTCTACCATATTTACTCCTCGGGAGTACCAGGTGGAGCTGGTGGATGCTTGCCTACGACGAAACACTCTGTCTGTATTGGCTTCTCGCTCCACTCGGACATTCCTCATCACCATGGTAACCCGAGAGTTAGCTCACCTCACCCGCAGGTATTCATCATTTTGGAAATTATATTGGTCTGTTGAGTAAGTACATTTAAAGTAAAGTGATTTAAGGGATCCATTTAGTTTCAAGAGGTGATGAGTATGTATTTTCTTTTATTTATAATTACCTTAAGACCTCTTGCTGAGAAAGACCTGGTTTCTTGCAGGACCACTTTCCAGAGGCTTCCACAGCCTAAGGTTGCCCTACTTCCAGCAGCAGGGATATGCAGACTCCTTTGGAGTGAGAAATTTTTTTTAAGAGATTGGATTCTCAATAATACAGCATTACCAAAGGTCTTTTAACTCTGTAACTTTATGCTGGCGAAGTCCCATAATGCCGATGTTTGTTTTTATATACTTGTTCGCTGTTTCCCATATTAGCAAATTATCATCAGGAATAGATGAAGAAAAGCCATGTTCGCTTACATCCATTTTCTAGCTTTCACATGTAAGCTACTGAAACCACAGCCCCCTACCCACAACCAGGTCCCACAGCCTTTCTATGGTTTGCCCCAGCTCCTTCACTTGCCCTACTTTAGTCCATTAACAGCATGTTGTCTCCTGTACATCACATCAGCCCAGTTCACTCTATTCGGTGCACACCTTTCACCCTCCCTGATCACTAAAAATCTTTTAAACTCCATCTTTCCATCTTCAATTTGGCTTCCCTCTTCTTGTTTTCTCCCACTTCTGACATATGTCCTCTTTGTCAGCTTTTACTTGCTCATTCCGTCCATATGTCCAAACCATTTCAGTACTCCATGTTTCACTCTTCCAGACACACTGTTTATAACCAGACCTCTCTCTTATCCTTTTATTACTTGCTCAATCAAACCACCTCACACCATATATAGTCCTTGAACATTTCACTTCCATCACAACCACCTTCCTCTGCACATCCTTATTATAGCCCCTGCTTTGCATCCTTGTAACATTGTTGGGACTACTGTACCCTTAAACATATGTTTATTTGCCCTCCCAGATAATGAAATTTCTTTTCACACAGTTTTCAGTGCTCCCATAACCTTTGCCATCTCATCCTCCCCTTGACTGGGCACATTAAGGAATTTATGGAAAGAAGGGTCACTGTCTGTAAGAACAAAGATGTTACAGTTTTCCATTTGGTGATGTGTGAATTATAAGCATGGGCCCCAGATGACAAAGTATAGAAGAATGTGAATGTCTTGGAAGTGAAATGTATGAGGATGACATATGGTGTGAAGAAGGTAGATCGAATGAGAAATCATTGGTAAGAGAAAAGTGTGGTAGTAAGAGAAGCATGTATGAGAAAGCTGTTGAGAGAGTGCTTAAGTGGATTGGACATATGGAAAGGATGAGTTATAAGGGAACAAGGAATTGGAGACTCAAAAAGATGGAAGGATGGAGTGAATAGTGCTTTGAATGCTTAGGGTCTGAACATGCAGGAGGGTGTGAGGCATGCATGAGATAGAACAGATTGGATTATGTGGCATACAGGGGGATACAGGTCAGGGGCATACATGCTGTCTTTGGGCTGAACTAGGGCATATGAAGTGGTCAGAGTAAACCCTAGAAAGGTCTATGGGGCCTAATTGTGGATAGGGATCTCTGGTTTCTGTGCAGTATACATTACGGTTAGAGAGTGGATGTGAGAAAATGATGCCATTTTATCATCTCTTCCTGGTGTTACCTCACTGTTATAGGAAACTGTGAACAAGAATAAAAGAACTTACTTGCTTTTTCTGTACTAGTTCACTTTTTCCTGTATCGATTAGGTAGCTGTAGGAATAGATGAAGAATTAGCCTCATTCGCTCCCATCCACTCTCATTTTGTTATGGTAGTAAGTGCAGCTTCAGTGAGAAGGCTGACAAGGGTTTCCTGAAATGGTTCAAGCATACTGAGAGGATGATCAAAGAAAGAATAAGAGGATACTTATGTCTGAAGTGTCGGAAGCAAGGTGGAAAGGGAGAGTTAGAAGGCTATGGAAAGATGGAGTGAATGAGGCCTTGGGATATTGGGGTCTAAGCATTCAGGAGGGTTAGGCTTGCATTGGATAAAAGGAATGAGATTGATTTGGTATGTGAGAGACAACATGCAATCATTAGGCTGAACCAGAGTATATGAATTAGTCAAAATTAACCATTGGGTAGTGTGGGTGCTTATCTGTGGTTTTTGTACATTATTACAAATGAGGTTGTTTATGTGTTGTGGATGCTGTCTCTAACATGGGAGAGGCAGTTATATATAAATGGCAAAAAATCACTTTTATGTCCTAAAGTTTAAGTTCACAGTATTTTATGATTTCTCTTGGATTGTTGTTGACAAAAAAGGAAGTGTATAAATTGTTCATGGGAAGGGTAATCGGTTTGTAACAACTTATACTTTTGTAGCATTTTAGATTTTTACTGAGCATGTTTTGTTAAGAAAATTTTTTATGTTTTTTTTACATTTAAAAGTGTTTAGAATTTGACTTTGTCAATTATTCTTTCAAAAAAAGTTTTTCATAAAATCCTCAGCAGAGAACAAGGAGGCAAGGGGCAACGAACTTTAATCACAGGGTGGTCAGGACCAGGCCTTGTTCGTGCAGGGGAAGCTATACAGCAAAACACCAACCTTGTTGTCACCACCTACACTGCTCTAGACCAAGTTGAGAATTGGCCTCCTGCTCGTTGGAGTCAAGCCTTCAGAGAGGCTCAGGTATTTTTTTATTTTAATCTTGTAGTTTTGATAGATGCCAATAGGAGCATGGTTGTTCTTTATCTTAGGTTATGATCATCAATGGAAGTGTTATTATGTGTTACCTCCTCTTCTTTGATGACATAATTTTGCCTTATGTGTAGTAGGGTCATCCTATGTATTCTATGGTTAAAATTAGAAACTCTTAGATTCATGTTTAGGGGTACTTACTGGGCTTGATGTGAAAGAATGGTGGCTTGGATATTTGTAACTTGGGAGTTTTTCAGGTAAGGATAATGGTTTCTGCAAGGTCTTTTAAAAAGAAGTAAGCTGATATTACAGTGCTTGAAATTAAAGGATAGCTTCATAGTTTACTTAATGTAGATGTTAGCAAATTTATTCATTTTTTTAAGTACGTTGACTGTACGTGATGGGGTTTGACACCATGTTGCACCATTTTCTTCAGGTATTGATAATGACGGTGGATGTGCTTGAGGAAGGACTGGAAGCAGGAGTGCTTTCACTGGACATGCTCAACCTTCTTGTCATTACTGATGCTCACCGAATGGCTACTTGTTCGACAATTGATAAGGTTTGTAGTTTTTCCTCCTTGACTGCTGAAATGTCAAGGCTTCAGAGATTGTTTTCTTTCTCTCTTTTGTAGATATTGCTGCACTGTGTACATCCAAGATCTGGCTGATTGTGTGCCCCTACCTTTAGTTAGACAACGAAATACTTACCAGGCCTTTGTAACACTTGGCCATTTGCAACTCAAGGCAGAGCTGTGCTGATGTCTGTTTTTCTTCCTTCACTATTAAGCTGTGCATCTCAACTATCTCATGTTTTTCTCGATGTCTGTGCCCTTTTCAAAAGGCAAATTTTCCAGTTCCTTCAAGAAACTCTTTAGATATATTTCCTAATTTCTTTCAATGTTTTTGTTATTTTAGCCCTTCTTTATGTATCATTGAAGGCCTTGCCTTAATGGGGGAGTTTTGTCTGCAACCAGAGTGTACAACATATGAAATAAGTATGTTTGTTATTGACTTCGGTAAGTTATTTTTTTCCCTCTTTTTCTTTAGTATTTAGAATTTTGTTTTTGTGGTATTGATAGATATTTTGAGTGTAAGTTCTTAATAAACCATTAGCACATGGTTTTCATTATTGTTTTGGGTTCTTATTCTAGCTGCAATTTTGGGGGGAAATAGAAACTTCTCACTATGCTGTCTGTATATTACAACAATAGAGGACACAGCTCTCATTTTATTGATTATTATTGTTTCAGGTTCTGAGTAGATGCGGAAAATGTCGTATCCTAGGCATGACTTCTCCTGTGTTGAGTCATGCTTGCTCTCCACCTCAGCTTGAATCCTTCCTCAACCACCTCCAGAAAGCTTCTTCATGTAGAGTTGACACTGCCTCAGAAATAGTCACAGTCCTAAGGTGAGGGTTGACCAGTATAAGTTTGTAGATTATGGATCTCTATTTTAGAGTAGGGGAGGACAGGTTCAGTGAGGTTGGAGCCCCCAGTCCTGCAAAATTGATACTCGCCAAAGATCATGTCTGCATTTTATCCACGACATGGAAATGAGAATGGATTGAATGATAGATAGACAGACAGACAATGATCTTTATACATTTTGATTTTCACTTTTCATTGTGGATACTATCAAGATATATCATTACTTGTCATGTATGGACTTTTGGTGTGGATGATAACAAACTTAGAGTTGCAAGATTGTGACAGGTATAGGTGTATCCAGTGAAATATGGCATTTGACAGTTGTAACTTTCCATGTTGGAACAACTTTCAGTAATTTAAACCTTTTGCCTTATAACCCTTAAGCTGAAGATATAGTCTAGAAAGTCTAGCATTATGTGTAAAGAAAACATGTTTTTTCTCTCCTCTGTGGTTTGTCCCATGAACATATTTCTTGGGAATATTGAGTCAGGTCAGGATCATTCCTACCCTCAGTAGATTGGTAAGTAAGCTCCCTTTCACTTGGCCTCTTTGTTCAAAACTCAGAACTTTGAAACCTTTACTAATAGCGGTTTGCTCTCAGCCAATCAGTGATCTTGACCAGGTTGATGCCACCTACACCCTGCTCCTAGCTCAGAACTCATG
The DNA here is from genome assembly GCF_036320965.1 of Panulirus ornatus. Classification (NCBI taxonomy): domain Eukaryota; kingdom Metazoa; phylum Arthropoda; class Malacostraca; order Decapoda; family Palinuridae; genus Panulirus; species Panulirus ornatus. Next base: position 19,720,438 of record NC_092289.1, on the reverse strand, counting down.
ATCTTCTGCTACAATAACCTGGCTATTATAGATCAGTATTTTTTGTTTCATGATTATTTTACATTTCATTTTTTTTTCATCTTTTTTCTGTACCTTGGTGTCATGACCTGTAAATTGAGAGCTCTGAATGACTGGTAATAGTTGGGTTAGTAGCATTAACCAAGTTAAGCTGAAACATATTAGTCGAGGAAAAGCTTTTGGGAGTCTGAGGATTGATTGAAATGGGTGAATGAGAGCTTCCTTACCATTTTATCTCATGCTTGCAGAACACTGCTTCAGAGAGAAAAGATTTTTCCATCCTTCAAAACCTACAATTTTGCATTATGAAATGAAAGGAAATTGTTGATAAGAAATGGAAAAGTGAAAATTTTGTAAATGGGTGTTAAATCTCATGCTTGCAGAACACTGCTTCAGAGAGAAAGGATTTTTTCCATCCTTCAAAACCTACATTTTTGCATTATGAAATGAAAGGAAAGTGTTGATAAGTAAGAGAAAAACTGAAAATGTTGTAAATACCCTTGTGTTAGCCTGGTCCACCTCTGAGTGAACCTGTGCATCATCTCATAATAGAAAAGCTATAGTCTAGTGAAATACACTTGCTGAAAAGAGTATTATGTAAATGTTCCTGATTTTATATTCAGTCATTTCCCACAAGTAAATTTCCAAATACTTTAATTTAACTCAGCATTAAGAGAAAAATAGGCATAACTATATCTTCCGCCCTGTCTTGGAAGACCCATGTAATAAACCAAAACTGCTTTGTAAAGGCTGATAATGTTATATAAGTGCTAAAATGGATTTTGCTGTTAACAGTTACTCCATATCTAGAATGGTTGTACATGCTTTAGTATGGAGTACTGCTTGCATGCTTGGGGTGACGCTTCCTCCACCTCTTTTTTTTTCAGAATGGTAACTCTTCTGCAACCACTTCTTCTCAACTATCCCCTTCCATTTGCCAGGTTGTTGCTGCCATCTCTTTGTTCTCTAGGTATTATTTCAGCAACTGCTGTTCTGGTTTGTCTCTTTTTATCCCAGTCACTAATGCGTCGACCTATGGCTCTTGACTGGCTGCTATCTCTTGTATTTTCAGTATGGATACCAGCCAAATGAAGAATGTTTCAATACCTCCTCCTTTCTTCTGACATAAGCTGTACTGTTCATCACGTCTGAAATTATAATTTAGGAATTTTTATGATAATTTCTTGTTCATTTTAAGATGTTGAGGTTTTTGACATAGCCTCATTCATAAGTCTTGTGCAGAAATGAATTAAGCACCATGTATAAAGATGTTTTTATGTGAGTTCTGTTTGTCTCTTGTCATAGGTATGTAAATAAGCCAGTTGAGAAAATTGTGATGTGTCGTGATCCTTCTCCGGATGAACGGTTGGAGGTAGAGCTGGAAGTACGTCGTTTAGTTTCAGATGCCCTTGGATTTCTTGATGACCATCGCTATGATCTTGTGGAAGTTTATGGGCCAGAGTATAAGGAATTTTGTGATGGATTACCTGACCCCAATAATGAACCAAGGCAAATCCTGATGGACTTCCTGGATGTGCTCAATAATTTAGGTAACTATATGATTATAGTTATTCATGGATTAAAAGGAGAATGCTGTAAGTAGTGTGCCAGAAGTGCAGTTAGCTAGAAGAGGATCAATGAGTGGATTGTTGGATTATTTGATGGTAGAATGTAGGTTAGCTTTTTAATGAATGTGGTATAGTATGTTAGTGTGAAGGAAAAGAAATGGAAGATGAATGCAGAAAAGTTGTGGAGTGAAAGAATTAAGCTTAACTTTAAGAAGTTGTATGAGAAGGTAAAGAGAATCTGATGAAACACAGGTAAGGTTCAGGTGATGTGGAGGCAGTCTATAATTGATTAATAGAATCTTAAATGGAGATGTTTGACACTATAGATTTAGGTTATGGAAAACACCAACCATTTTTGATATTCAAGATTTCACATGATTGTTTTATCATAATGCGTATAGACTAGCTATAACTTAATGCCTTGTTGTAGGATAAAGTATACTGTTCATGTATTAGAGAATGAAAGTATGAAGTTTTGATTATGAATATTTATAATTGCTCATATACATAAGTATATGTATGTAAGTAGGAGAGATGGCCAGAGAGCGTTATTTGATTACGTGTTAATTGACAGGCGTGCGAAAGAGAGACTTTTGGATGTTAATGTGCTGAGAGGTGCAACTGGAGGGATGTCTGATCATTATCTTGTGGAGGCTAAGGTGAAGATTTGTATGGGTTTTCAGAAAAGAAGAGTGAATGTTGGGGTGAAGAGGGTGGTGAGAGTAAGTGAGCTTGGGAATGAGACTTGTGTGAGGAAGTACCAGGAGAGACTGAGTACAGAATGGAAAAAGGTGAGAACAATGGAAGTAAGGTGAGTGGGGGAGGAATGGGATGTATTTAGGGTATCAGTGATGGATTGCGCAAAAGATGCTTGTGGCATGAGAAGAGTGGGAGGTGGGTTGATTAGAAAGGGTAGTGAGTGGTGGGATGAAGAAGTAAGAGTATTAGTGAAAGAGAAGAGAGAGGCATTTGGACGATTTTTGCAGGGAAAAAATGCAAATGAGTGGGAGATGTATAAAAGAAAGAGACAGGAGGTCAAGAGAAAGGTGCAAGAGGTGAAAAAGAGGGCAAATGAGAGTTGGGGTGAGAGAGTATCATTAAATTTTAGGGAGAGTAAAAAGATGTTCTGGAAGGAGTTAAATAAAGTGCATAAGACAAGGGAGCAAATGGGAACTTCAGAGAAGGGCGCAAATGGGGAGGTGATAACAAGTAGTGGTGATGTGAGAAGGAGATGGAGTGAGTATTTTGAAGGTTTGTTGAATGTGTTTGATGATAGAGTGGCAGATATAGGGTGTTTTGGTCGAGGTGGTGTGCAAAGTGAGAGGGTTAGGGAAAATGATTTGGTAAACAGAGAAGAGGTAGTAAAAGCTTTGCGGAAGATGAAAGCCGGCAAGGCAGCAGGTTTGGATGGTATTGCAGTGGAATTTATTAAAAAAGGGGGTGACTGTATTATTGACTGGTTGGTAAGGTTATTTGATGTATTTATGACTCATGGTGAGGTGCCTGAGGATTGGCAGAATGCGTGCATAGTGCCATTGTACAAAGGCAAAGGGGATAAGAGTGAGTGCTCAAATTACAGAGGTATAAGTTTGTTGAGTATTCCTGGTAAATTATATGGGAGGGTATTGATTGAGTGGGTGAAGGCATGTACAGAGCATCAGATTGGGGAAGAGCAGTGTGGTTTCAGAAGTGGTAGAGGATGTGTGGATCAGGTGTTTGCTTTGAAGAATGTATGCGAGAAATACTTAGAAAAGCAAATGGATTTGTATGTAGCATTTATGGATCTGGAGAAGGCATATGATAGAGTTGATAGAGATGCTCTGTGGAAGGTATTAAGAATATATGGTGTGGGAGGCAAGTTGTTAGAAGCAGTGAAAAGTTTTTATCGAGGATGTAAGGCATGTGTACGTGTAGGAAGAGAGGAAAGTGATTGGTTCTCAGTGAATGTAGGTTTGCTGCAGGGGTGTGTGATGACTCCATGGTTGTTTAATTTGTTTATGGATGGGGTTGTTAGGGAGGTGAATGCAAGAGTTTTGGAAAGAGGGGCAAGTATGAAGTCTGTTGGGGATGAGAGAGCTTGGGAAGTGAGTCAGTTGTTGTTTGCTGATGATACAGCGCTGGTGTCTGATTCATGTGAGAAACTGCAGAAGCTGGTGACTGAGTTTGGTAAAGTGTGTGAAAGAAGAAAGTTAAGAGTAAATGTGAATAAGAGCAAGGTTATTAGGTACAGTAGGGTTGAGGGTCAAGTCAATTGGGAGGTAAGTTTGAATGGAGAAAAACTGGAGGAAGTAAAGTGTTTTAGATATCTGGGAGTGGATCTGGCAGCGGATGGAACCATGGAAGCGGAAGTGGATCATAGGGTGGGGGAGGGGGCGAAAATCCTGGGAGCCTTGAAGAATGTGTGGAAGTTGAGAACATTATCTCGGAAAGCAAAAATGGGTATGTTTGAAGGAATAGTGGTTCCAACAATGTTGTATGGTTGCGAGGCGTGGGTTATGGATAGAGTTGTGCGCAGGAGGATGGATGTGTTGGAAATGAGATGTTTGAGGACAGTGTGTGGTGTGAGGTGGTTTGATCGAGTGAGTAACGTAAGGGTAAGAGAGATGTGTGGAAATAAAAAGAGCGTGGTTGAGAGAGCAGAAGAGGGTGTTTTGAAATGGTTTGGGCACATGGAGAGAATGAGTGAGGAAAGATTGACCAAGAGGATATATGTGTCGGAGGTGGAGGGAACGAGGAGAAGTAGGAGACCAAATTGGAGGTGGAAAGATGGAGTGAAAAAGATTTTGTGTGATCGGGGCCTGAACATGCAGGAGGGTGAAAGGAGGGCAAGGAATAGAGTGAATTGGATCGATGTGGTATACCGGGGTTGACGTGCTGTCAGTGGATTGAATCAGGGCATGTGAAGCGTCTGGGGTAAACCATGGAAAGCTGTGTAGGTATGTATATTTGCGTGTGTGGACGTATGTATATACATGTGTATGGGGGTGGGTTGGGCCATTTCTTTCGTCTGTTTCCTTGCTCTACCTCGCAAACGTGGGAGACAGTGACAAAGCAAAAAAAGAAAAAAATAAAAGATAAAAGAGCTAAACCTTTTACTTGCTGTGGGAAGATTCATCACCTCCACCCTCTCTCCATGATTAGTATTGCATTAAATGTATAACTTTCGTTTCTCTCAGGGCTTTGGTGTGCTGATAGAGCAGCTTTATATGCCTTAGTTGAGGTGGAAAAGTTGAAGAAGAAAACAGCATATGATCGTCACTACCTCCTGCTCTGCATGATCTTCACTGTAATGGCACGAATCAGGTATGCTAAGAATGTTCTTACATTCTTTCTTTTTCATCTTCAGTTAGATTGTATCATTGTCATTAGGCAGAAATGAGTACGGTCTTGTCAAGAAACTTCGCAGTATAGAATAGTACTACCTTTGCCTTTGAGCTACAGGAGTTCTGTAAAGGGGCTATATTAGGGTTATATGATTAAAACCATACTTATGTAGAAGACAATGCAGCTGTTCCCCACTTTAGATGGGGTTACATTCCTTGAAAATGTTTTTAATAGAAAATTCACTTGATCCATTGACTGCAGCAGCCCCATTCATTATGCATACCCCTACTTTGGGACTTTTCAAGAATATTAAGTTTTGTTTTATTTTTTACATTTGTGAAAAATTTAGTTTTTCTTGAACATTATCTATCTATCTTTTTATCTGTCTATCAGTCTGTTTATATCTCTGTTGCATTATATGTAAGACATAATAGATTTTGACTTGTTTGTAACAAAGCTCAAAGATGAGTATACTCCAAATGAATCAAGGCTTTCGTCACAGATGACTATGTGATCCATATGGTTTTAAGATCATAGGTAGTTGTCACACTCTTGTTTTATTTGTGGTTTGTAGTGAATGTAGTGTATACTTTTATATCACTTGACAAATGAATATGGCATGGCTGATTCAAGCTAGCCTTTTCAGTCTGTTCAATCCTATTCAATGATGTCTTATTTATACTGTCAATCAGTATCCTGCTCAGAAGCCAGTTCCTTCTCATTCAGCTGGGAACTAATTTAGTTGGTTATGTGTTTGGGTAATTTTCAATAATCTAGACTTTTGATGTTTTGTGTGAATATACATACATATTTTTTTCATACTCATTTACCATTTCTCACTTTATTGAAGTAGCCTCAGAAACAAAGAAATGGCTTCATTCACCTACATCCACTCTCTAGCTCTCATGTATGATGCACCAAAACCAAAGCCTTCTGTCCACAACCAGGCCTCATAGATGTTTCCATGGTATCACCTTACTTCTTCATACGCCTTGTTTAAGTCCATATATAGCAAGTCGTCCCCTGTATGCCACATCACTCCAGTGTGCGCTGTCCTTTGCATGCCTCATCCTCCTGCATGTTCAGGCCCTAAGCTGTCTTTCCATTCTTCCCCCTTCTCTGTAGCTTCATCCTTGTTCGCTGTTTTCTTGTGTTAGTAAATTAGCATCAGGAACAAAGGATTGGGCCTTCGAGGAAAAATTTTCACTGAAGAAAATCTTGAGGAATTTGTGGAAAGAGAGGTTGCTGTCAGGGAGGGCAAAAATGGGTGTATTTGAAAGAATAGTAGTCCCAAGAATGTTGTATGGTTGCAAGGCATGGCCTATAGATGAGTAATTGTAGAGGAGGGTTAATGTATTGGAAGATGTTTGAGGACAGTATTTGGTGTGACGTGGTTTGATCAAGTAATTAATTAAATTATAAGAGAAAGGTGTGGTAATAATAAGATTTTGAGTGGTTGGAGCCTGAACATGCATGGGGTTGAAAGGTGTACACAGGATAGGGTGAATTGGAGTGTTGTGGTATAGAGGGGCAACATGTTATTCTTGGACTGAACTAGGGCGTATGTAACAGTGGGGAAAACCATGGAAAGGTCTGTAGGGCTTGATTGGTGTTTTACACATGACATGTAAAGAGCAGATGTGAGCAAATGATGCCTTTCTTTGTGTGTTTCTGTGCTACTTCGCTAATGCAGGAAGCAATGAGCAAGTATGAGAAAAAGAGAGAAAGAAAAAAGATATATTTAATTTTTATACTTTATATATATATATATTATCCCTGGGGATAGGGGATTAAGAATACTTCCCACGTATTCCCTGCGTGTCGTAGAAGGTGACTAAAAGGGGAGGGGGCGGGAGGCTGGAAATCCTCCCCTCTCGTTTTTTTTTTTTAATTTTCCAAAAGAAGGAACAGAGGGGGGCCAGGTGAGGATATTCCACAAAGGCCCAGTCCTCTGTTCTTAACGCTACCTCGCTAACGCGGGAAATGGCGAATAGTTTAAAAGAAAGAAAGATATATATATATATATATATATATATATATATATATATATATATATATATATTATTATTATTATTTTATTTTTCATTTTGCTTTGTCACTGTCTCCCACGTTAGTGAGGTAGCGCAAAGAAACAGACGAAAGAATGGCCCAACCCACCCACATACACATGTGTATACATAAACGTCCACACACGCAAAAATACATACCTATACATCTCAATGTATACATATATATACACACAGACATGTACATATATACACATATACATAATTCATACTATCTGCCTTTATTCATTCCCATTGCCACCTCGCCACACATGAAATAACAACCCCCTCCCCCCCTCATGTGTGCGAGGTAGTGCTGGGAAAAGACAACAAAGGCCCCATTTGTTCACACTCAGTCTCTAGCTGTCATGTAATAATGCAACGAAACCACAGCTCCCTTTCCACATCCAGGCCCCACAGAACTTTCCATGGTTTACCCTAGACACTTCACATACCTGGTTCAATCCATTGACAGCACGTCGACCCTGGTATACCACATCGTTCCAATTCACTCTGTTCCTTGCACGCCTTTCACCCTCCTGCATGTTCAGGCCCTGATCACTCAAAATCTTTTTCACTCCATCTTTCCACCTCCAATTTGGTCTCCCACTTCTCGTTCCCTCCACCTCTGACACATATATCCTCTTTGTCAATCTTTCCTCACTCATTCTCTCCATGTGACCAAACCATTTCAACATACCCTCTTCTGCTCTGTCACCCACATTCTTTTTATTACCACATATATTATCCCTGGGGATAGGGGAAAAAGAATACTTCCCACGTATTCCCTGAGTGTCGTAGAAGGCAACTAAAAGGGAAGGGAGCGGGCAACTGGAATTCCTCCCCTCCCTTTTTTTTTTCAATTTTCCAAAAGAAGGAACAAAGAAGGTGGTCAGGTGAGGATATTCCCTCAAAGACCCAGTCCTCTTTTCTTAACGCTACCTCACTAATGCGGGAAATGGCGAATAGTATGAAAGAAAAAGAAAAAAAAAGAAATATATGTTTATATGTTCACACTAAGAGATTCATTACAGATACAATGTTTTTATATGAATCATTTAAAACCTGGCTCCCCATGCAGTACAAATAGGCATTTGCACAGACTGTTTGTTTTGATTTGTAATACCCAAAGTGCCCTGTGCTCATTGTTGCTAGAATTTTTCTTGTAAATTATCCTTCTGGAAAATGAAATTTATGAGTTAAGAGATAATAAACTTATACTTTCTGTAGTAGACATACATTACAATGGTAAATTTTATGAATAACCTACATGTACAAATGTTGTGGCGTTCACTTAGCATTCGCCTGTCTTTGCATCTGGATTTAATGTAATTGTATGAAATATGGTGCTGCAGTCCTCCCACGCTCTCTTCCACTCTACTAATATTGACTTGAAACTGGATATTTTAATGTAATATTTTGGTAGATAGAGTCTTGTTGGTAAATATGAAGTGATTTATTTATTATATTATAATCTATAGTGTACTTAAGCAACACACAGCATATATGAGAAAATATATGTAGAAATATACTTCAGTAGCATTTGTATAACATTGTCTACAGTCAAATTGAGTTTATATAAAGAAGTTTCTCTCAGAGTAACACTTTCTTGGTATACATATAATACATTTATTGAAGAGCTCCTGTACATTTTGATTTTTTTTTATACATATTTCCTACATTTCCTACATTAGCAAGGTAGTGTTAATAACAGAGGACTGAGTCTTAGAGGGAATATCCTCACTTGACCCCCTTCTCTGTTTTCATGTTGGCAATAAATAATTTTTTTTCTTTTTTAAATCCAAGAATGGTTTGGTTAATTTTTTACAGTTGATTGTTGTATGAATAAAAGAACAGTACATTTTTTTTAAATTTATGCCATTAATGTAGAACAAATACTATATGTTCTGTATATGTCAAATAATAGTAAAACACATCTTTTTGTTTGAAATATGTTCCATTTATTGAGAAATGGTGTATATTTTCCAAAGTTATTTTTTACCAATTTAGGGGTACATGTGATACAGCAGAGTGTCTTAAATGCTGCTAAATATAGTACATCCTTATCTAATTTGTTCTTTTGAAGAGATTTTTTTGAACCAATTTTTCTTTCTTTGCAGGGCTGTAGTAGAACAAGCATTTGATAAGTACTCAGAATTGGATCAGATCTTAAAGTTTTCAACTCCAAAAGTCCTACGGTTAGTTGAAATCCTTCGTCAGGTGCGGCCACTCAATTTTGTAGATCCACGCAAAAGGAGAGATAAATTGGAAAATACTGAAATTACCAAAGCTGAAACTATATTTGAAGGATTAGAAGCTGGAAAATATGAAACTGTACTTGAAGTGAATGAAATAGCTCTGCAGGCTTCAGTGGAAATTGGGGAGGAATTACAAAATCAGATTGTGGAAGGGAAATCTAACTTGCCAATTAATCCCTCATTAGATGCACCGGTAGACTTGGATGTAACCATAAATCAGGAACAAAACTGCAGCATACCAATAGAAAAAACTGAAGATTCTACTCTTGGATTAACTTCAGAAGAACTGAGTGATGAACCAACTATTGAAAATTCTCATGGTACTGATTTTGGAAGCAGTTTTGAAAATGTTAAAGCTGATACAAAATTAGAGAGTGAATATCTAAGTACGACAGTTCCTAAGTCATTTGTTACAGATACTCAGTTACATAATTGCATCTTAAGTGAGAGTGCACACATATCTTGTGGTGAATTGACTGCTGATTTTTCAGGTTCTGCTGCTAATAACTCTGATATTTTATTGGGATTACCTGAACGAAGGGCTGTTAAGGAGATGAAAGTGTGTGATAAATCCCTCTGTAATGTTGTATGTAATTCAGTTAGTGAAGATATGAGCAAAAGTGATGATACTTCAGCTGACAGAGAATCCTGTGAACTTGTCTCAAATTTATCACCAGAATGTACAATCAAGGCTGTGTCTGAATCATATACAAATGATTTAGGGTGTTATCCTAATGGAATAGATTATGCTGAATGCAAGGTACCTCTTTCAGAATCATTGGAAGAAAGTATCACAAATGACTTTGACAAAGGAAATACCAGGTGTGTTCATTTTCAAAATGGTATTAAGGAAGTAGAAGATCAACATGTACAGAAAGGGAACAGTGTGTTTATAGATGGTATGCAAAGTACAGTACAAACTCATCCTGATACTACACAAACCTGTTGCAATATATGTGAAGCAGTAGTACATAAGGAAACTGAAGATGGGTCAGTTCTAGAAGACGATTTATGTAGGCTTAATATTAAGGAATCATCATATATTGATGGCTGTGAACTAGGAATCTTAACAAGCTGTGATCAACGTAATGGAACTCTGAGTGCCAAAAGTGAACAGAAAGATAGTGCTATGAAACAAAATATTAGAAATACAATTCTATGCAATGGATTCACGCATGACAGCGACAATGGGTTGCCATCTCCTAGAACCACACAGAGGAATATTGAAAGCAAACTGAATGGACAGATTGATCAACATAAGCTTAAGTCAAAATGTAAATGCGCAAGTGATAGAGAATGTGTAGCAAAGGCAGGTAATAAAAGCTGTGACTCAGTACAAAACCAGTTTTGCATGGAAGCTTGTCAAGAAAAAGATTCCATCACTGAAACCTCTGCTCCCCTTGCTACCTCCGAGCTGCCTTGTGAGGCAGTTACTGCTGTTGCTACTCATGTCAATATCACAAGTTCTGACAGTGAAGTGAGGGTTGAGGAAAGTGTTGTTCCAATTGATTTTTCAAATAACTCACAAGTAAACTGTGTTTTGTTGTCAGACTCTTCTAAATTTACTCCAGAACCAAAGGCAACCACAACAGGTGTAACAAACCTCCCAAACAACTCTTGTAATGGCCTGAATTCAAGCAATGAAACAGATGGCAGTGGGTCATCTGTTCCTTTAGCATCATCAGAAGCAGCAGCTATGGCTGACACCTTGGCATTGCTCCTTCCTGGTGGTGGCAAGGGGCGTAAACGACGAGATGATGTGAAGGAGAAGGTGAAAGTCCACAATCCTGAGGATCCAGACTCTGTGTGTGGACTAATATTTGTGCATCATCGCAACATAGCAAAAATTATATATAGACTCCTAAAGGTATGAATGAGAGAACTATGTTTATCTGATTATAGAATTTAGAAGTTCATTCATGTTGAATTTTAAGGTAGTTAGTGCTAAAGGTTAGAATTAAATGTTCTGTTTCTTATATCTCTAGCATGAGTGATGATGAACTCGGTATCATTTTGACTTCAATGCTCGGTCACAGATAACACAGCATGCATCATCCAGGAAACTGCACTGCACACTGAATGCAATGCTCTATGCATTGAATTCTTTGAAAATTCACAAAAATTGTTTTTAGGTCTTTAGGTGACTTTTAAGGTTTTAATATTGTACCAGCCTCTTTTACTTATCAGAATGATGAGTTAAATAAATGCTCTGCATTACCAAAAAGTTTGCAGTGATGAATTTATATTGATTGACAAAGAGGATATATGTGTCAGAGGTGGAGGGAACAAAGAGAAGTAGGAGGTGGTGAAAGGATGAAGTGAAAAAGATTTTGAGTGATTGGGGCTTGAACATACAGGAGGGTGAAAGGTGTGCTAGGAATAGAGTTGATTGGAACGATGTGGTAAACCGGGGTTGACGTGTTGTCAGTGGAATGAGCCAGGGCATGTGAAGCATGTGGGTAAATCATGGAAAGGTCTGTGGGGCCTAGATGTGGAAAGGGAGCTGTGATTTTGGTGCATCACATATGACAGCCAGAGAGTGTGAAGGAGTGCAGCCTTTTTTGTCTTTTCCTGGTGCTACCTCGCTGGAGGGTTGGGGATGCTATTTCATATGTGGGATGGCAACGGGAATGGATGAAGGCAGCAAGTTTGAATATGTGCGTGTGAAAATATGTATATGTCTGTGCATGTATATGTGTGTGTGTGGGCGTTTATGTGTATACATGTGTACATGGTGGGTAGGGTCATTCCTCGTCTCTTTCCTTGCTCTACCTTGCTGACATAGGAGACAGCGATTAAGTATGATATAATGAAAATATGTACATGTATATATATATATATATATATATATATATATATATATATATATATATATATATATATATATATATATATATATTGAATGTATGTATGGTTCATGGTGAAGTGCCTGAGGATTGGCAGAATGCACGCATAGTGCCATTGTACAAAGGCAAAGGGGATAAAGGTGAGTGTTCAAATTACAGGGGTATAAGTTTGTTGAGTATTCCTGGAAATTTATATCAGAGGGTATTGATTGAGAGGGTGAAGACATGTACAGAGCATCAGATTGGGGAAGAGCAGTGTGGTTTCGGAAGTGGTAGAGGATGTGTGGATTAGGTGTTTGCTTTGAAGGATGTATGTGAGAAATACTTATATCAGTTTGCAGCAGGGGTGCATGATGTCTCTGGTTGTTTAATTTGTTTATGGATGGAGTTGTTAGGAGGTGAATGCAGGAGTTTTGGAGAGGGGCAAGTATGCAGTCTGTTGTGGATGAGAGGACTTAGGAAGTGAGTCAGTTGCTGTTTGCTGGTGATACAGTGCTGATGCCTGATTTGGGTGAGAAACTGCAGAAGCTGGTGACTGAGTTTGGTAAAGTGTGTGAAAGAAGAAAGCTGAGAGTAAATGTGGAAAAGAGCAAGGTTATTAGATTCAGTAGGGTTGAGGGACAAGTCAATTGGGAGGTAAGTTTGAATGGAGAAAAACTTGAGGAGGTGAAGTGTTTTAGATATCTGGGAGTGGATTTAGCAGCAGATGGAACCATGGAAGCAGAAGTGAGTCACAGGGTGGGGGAGGGGGCAAAGGTTTTGGGAATGTTGAAGAATGTGTGGAAGGCCAGAATGTTATCTTGGAAAGCAAAAATGGGTATGCTTGAAGGAATAGTGGTCCCAACAATATGGTTGCGAGGTGTGGGCTATAGGTAGGGTTGTGCGGAGGAGGGTGGATGTGTTGGAAATGAGATGTTTGAGGACAATATGTGGTGTGAGGTGGTTTGATCGAGTTAGTAATGAAAGGGTAATAGAAAGAGTGTTTGAGAGAGCAGAAGAGGGTGTATTGAAATGCTTTGGTCACATGGAGAGGATGAGTGAGGAAAGATTGACAAAGAGGATAAATGTGTCAGAGGTGGCGGGAGCAAGAAGTGGGAGACCAAATTGGAGGTGGAAGGATGGAGTGAAAAAGATTTTGAGCGATTGGGACCTGAACATACAGGAGGATGAAAGGCGTGCAAGGAATGAAGTGAATTGGAACGATTTGGTATACTGGGGTCCATGTGCTGTCACTGAATTGAACCAGGGCATGTGAAGCATGTGGGGTAAACCATAGAAAGTTTTGTGGGGCATGGATGTGGAAAGGGAGCTGTGGTTTCAGTGCATTACACATGACAGCTAGAGACTGAGTGTGAATGAATGTGGCCTTTGTTGTCTTTTCCTAGTGCTACCTTGCGTAGGGGGAGAGGGTGCCATTTCATGTGTGGCGGGGTGGCAACGGGAATGGATGAAGGCAGCAAGTATGAATATGTACTTGTGTATATATGTATATGTTTGTGTATGTATATGTATGTATATGTGCGTGTGTGGGCGTGTATGTATATACATGTGTATGTGGGTGGGTTGGGCCATTCTTTCGACTGTTTCCTTACGCTACCCCACTAACGCAGGAGACAGCAACAAAGTATAATATATAAGTAAAATTATATATATATACACGTATACATATTGCATTTTTTTATATTTTATTATACTTAAGTCACCACATTGTAATGATTTTATCAGTGTCATGTCTGACTAAGCAAAAGTTTTAAGTCCATCTGGGTAATTAAGCTATAACAAATTTAGTTTTCCTGTAATCATCTCTGTCTGATGTCTGATTATGGAAAGTTGATGTTGAAGGTATTCTTGCATTTATATTATTATCATGTCACCTGATAGATTTTATTGCAATCTTGGGTGATGTAAATTGTCGTTCAGTTTTTCATAAGTTCTGTCATGGTGTTGCAGGAGCTAAGTGATATAGGTGGTGATTTTGCTTGGATCTTCCCACAATATACTGTAGAAGCCAAGGAAAGTATGAAGGAAGACCCAAGGGCGGCTGAAGCAGAACACAAGAAGCAAGAGGAAGTACTCAGACGGTATGATTTATTAGCATGAATAAAGAGAACTTACATATAGATGTGAATTTTTGAAGATGCCCTCTGCCAGTGGCCTGTTAAGGGTAAGGCACTGAAGGCTAAATATTGGCACTGGAGTTCATGACTTATGGAGACTCTTGCTGTAGCCAACCCCTTGAGAGAGTTCCATTTGGGAACAGGCATTAGAGATACAGATAGATAGATAGAAAAGAATGATTTTAAAAAATGGGATCCACATCTAGGCCCCACAGACCTGTCTATGGTTTACTCCAGATGTTTCACATGTTCTGGTTCAGTCCATTGACAACACATTGACCCTGGTATACCACGTCATTCTAATTCACTCTAATCCTTGCAGACCTCTCACCCTCTTGCATGTTTTGGCCCCAATCGCTCAAATATTTTTCACTCCATGCTTCCACCTCCAGTTTGGTCTCCTACTTCTCCTTGTTTGCACCACCTCGGACACATATATCCTCTTTGTCAACCTTTCCTCGCTCATTCTCTCCACATGTCCAAACCATTTCAACACAGCCTCTTCTGCTCTCTCAACCACACTTTATTACCACACATCTCTTTTACCCTTTCATTACTTACTTGATCATATTGTCCTTAAACATTTCATTTCCAAAACATCCCTCCTTCTCCGTACAACCCTGTATATAGCCTATGCTCTGCAATCACATGATATTGTTGGAACTACTTTTCCCTCAGACATGCCTATTTTTGCTCTCTGAGATCATGTTCTCTCTTTCCACACATTCTTCATCACTTCCAGAACCTTTGCCCCTCCCCCACCCTATGACTCACTTCTGCTTCCATGGTTCCATTTGCCGCCAAGTCCACTCCCAGATATCTAAAACCCTTAACTTCCTCCAGTTTTTCTCTATTGGAACTTACATCCCAACTAACTTGTCCCTTAACCCTGCTGAACCTAATAACCTTGCTCTTATTCACATTTACTCTCAAGTTTCTCTTTTCACACTCTTTTCCAAACACAGTCACCAAGTTCTGCAGCTTCTCTCTTGAATCAGCCACCAGTGTTGTATCATTGGCGAATAACAATTGACTCACTTCCCAGGCCTTCTCATCCCCAATAGACTGCATTCTTGCCCCTCCCTCTAGAACTCATGCATTTACCTCCCTAACCACCCTATCCATAAACAAATTAAACAACCATGAGGACATCACACCTTCTTGCTGTGGACTGACCTTCGCTGGGAACCAATCAACCTATATGTAGGGTAAACCATGGAATGTGAAGCAGTTGAATTATAGTAGACCTTTGAATATTCTGTGGGACTTATCTGTGGATTGTGGGATCTGATTTCAGTACATGATATTTGACAAGTAAAGATTGAATATGTGCAAATGAGGTCATTGCATGTTCCTGATCATACCTTGCTAAGGTCGTAGAACCAGTTAAGTATTATTTTATTTATTAATACCACGCTTATTTAGACACCCCAGCCTGAGCTTTTGAGGAAGCTGAGCTCTCCATGCTTGTTTTTTTTTTCTGTTTCATCTTTTAGAAATCAAAATACATGAAGGGGGTTTCCAACTCCTTGCTCCCACCCCCTGTATTCACACGCAGAGAAAGGACAGTCAAGATTAGAAATACCTCAAGACCAATTTTTATGAAAGAGTCCTAATGTTACCCAGGACCTTCTTAAAAGGTTTCTGTAGGCCAAGTTGTGCTACTTGCAGCTGCAGGAAAAGGTAGGCTCCTTTGGAGTGAGAAGTTCATTGACAAGACTGTACTCCCAGTGATACAGCCTAGCCAAAGTCTCTTCACTTGCCCTGTAACCTCAAGCAGGCAGAGTCCAGTGACACCAGCAATTAGGTATAAAAGAAAATGATTGATTTTGAAAAGTTTTTACTTTTTTCGGTACTAGTTCCAAGTTAGAATGTAAATTTGGTGTTTCTTTGAGCTTATCAGTGGAGAATGAATGAAAGTGGAACACAGACCCGACATATTGTGTTGTCTTCCTAGAGTTTTCTAATTATAAAATGTGTGATTAGGTAATTTGATAAACAGTTGAACAGTAATTTTTGTATATCATATACACTTATTATCTATGATTCTGTTGTGTTGATTTCTGCCTTAGGTTTCGCCATCATGAATGCAATGTGCTAGTATCCACTCGTGTGCTTGAAGAAGGCATTGATGTTCCTCAGTGCAATCTTGTCTTACGGTAAGTGAAGAATCACCACGTTTTTATTGTGCAATTGCTGTCAGTGATTGGTAGATATTTTATACTGTATGATGTAGGGGACTGAAAATTGCATTGCTTAATGCTTTATAAGATTTTAATACTTTTAGTATTTGCAGTCTTGACAACTAAAGAAATCCTTGTTCCTGTTACAGGTTTGATCCCCCCATTGACTATCGTTCATATGTACATAGCTGTGGGCGGGCAAGGGGCCTTGATACTTTTTATTTTCATTTGATTACCAAGAAGCAAGAGCAAAGTTTTCTTCGTGATATGGCAACATACTCTGCCTTTCAACAGGTAAGAACATTGTCTAAAATTATTATAGCATCTTGGATGGAAGAAGAGTATATTATTTATTTTTATTCTATTTTACTTCATTACCGTTTCCCGCATCAGCAGGTTGGCACCAGGAAACAGATGAAGAATGACCCATATACATACATTCACATATCAACATATACACATATACATACATATACACACACACACACACACATATATATATATATATATATATATATATATATATATATATATTTTTTTTTTTTTTTTTTTTTGCGCTGTCTCCCGCGTTTGCGAGGTAGCGCAAGGAAACAGACGAAAGAAATGGCCCAACCCACCCCCATACACATGTATATACATACGTCCACACACGCAAATATACATACCTACACAGCTTTCCATGGTTTACCCCAGATGCTTCACATGCCTTGATTCAATCCACTGACAGCACGTTAACCCCTGTATACCACATCGCTCCAATTCACTCTATTCCTTGCCCTCCTTTCACCCTCCTGCATGTTCAGGCCCCGATCACACAAAATCTTTTTCACTCCATCTTTCCACCTCCAATTTGGTCTCCCTCTTCTCCTCGTTCCCTCCACCTCCGACACATATATCCTCTTGGTCAATCTTTCCTCACTCATTTTCTCCATGTGACCAAACCATTTCAAAACACCCTCTTCTGCTCTCTCAACCACGCTCTTTTTATTTCCACACATCTCTCTTACCCTTACGTTACTTACTCGATCAAACCACCTCACACCACACATTGTCCTCAAACATCTCATTTCCAGCACATCCATCCTCCTGCGCACAACTCTATCCATAGTCCACGCCTCGCAACCATACAACATTGTTGGAACCACTATTCCTTCAAACATACCCATTTTTGCTTTCCGAGATAATGTTCTCGACTTCCACACATTCTTCAAGGCTCCCAGAATTTTCGCCCCCTCCCCCACCCTATGATCCACTTCCGCTTCCATGTTTCCATCCGCTGCCAGATCCACTCCCAGATATCTAAAGCACTTCACTTCCTCCAGTTTTTCTCCATTCAAACTCACCTCCCAATTGACTTGACCCTCAACCCTACTGTACCTAATAACCTTGCTCTTATTCACATTTACTCTTAACTTTCTTCTTTCACACACTTTACCAAACTCAGTCACCAGCTTCTGCAGTTTCTCACATGAATCAGCCACCAGCGCTGTATCATCAGCGAACAACAACTGACTCACTTCCCAAGCTCTCTCATCCCCAACAGACTTCATCCTTGCCCCTCTTTCCAAAACTCTTGCATTCACCTCCCTAACAACCCCATCCATAAACAAATTAAACAACCATGGAGACATCACACACCCCTGCCGCAAACCTACATTCACTGAGAACCAATCACTTTCCTCTCTTCCTACACGTACACATGCCTTACATCCTCGATAAAAACTTTTCACTGCTTCTAACAACTTTCCTCCCACACCATATATTCTTAATACCTTCCACAGAGCATCTCTATCAACTCTATCATATGCCTTCTCCAGATCCATAAATGCTACATACAAATCCATTTGCTTTTCTAAGTATTTCTCACATACATTCTTCAAAGCAAACACCTGATCCACACATCCTCTACCACTTGACAAAGAGGATATATGTGTCGGAGGTGGAGGGAACGAGGAGAAGAGGGAGACCAAATTGGAGGTGGAAAGATGGAGTGAAAAAGATTTTAAGTGATCGGGGCCTGAACATGCAGGAGGGTGAAAGGTGGGCAAGGAATAGAGTGAATTGGATCGATGTGGTATACCGGGGTCGACGTGCTGTCAATGGATTGAATCAGGGCATGTGAAGCGTCTGGGGTAAACCATGGAAAGTTGTGTGGGGCCTGGATGTGGAAAAGGAGCTGTGGTTTCAGGCATTATTGCATGACAGCTAGAGACTGAGTGTGAACGAATGGGGCCTTTGTTGTCTTTTCCTAGCGCTACCACGCACACTTGAGGGGGGAGGGGGATGTTATTCCATGTGTGGCGAGGTGGCGATGGGAATGAATTAAGGCAGACAGTGTGAATTGTGTGCATGTGTATATATGTGTGTTTCTGTGTGTGTATATGTATGTGTACATTGAGATGTATGGGTATGTATATTTGCGTGTGTGGACGTGTATGTATATACGTGTATGGGGGTGGGTTGGGCCATTTCTTTCGTCTGTTTCCTTGCGCTACCTCGCAAACGCAGGAAACAGCGACAAAGCAAGATAAATAAAAAATAAATATCTATATATATATATATATATATATATATATATATATATATATATATATATATATATATATATATATATATCTTTTTCTTCTTTTAAACTATTCGCCATTTCCCAGCGTTAGCGAGGTAGCGTTAAGAACAGAGGACTGGGCCTTTTTTGGAATATCCTCACCTGGCCCCCTCTGTTCCTTCTTTTGGAAAATTAAAAAAAAACGAGAGGGGAGGATTTCCAGCCCCCCGCTCCCTCCCCTTTTAGTTGTCTTTTACGACACGCAGGGAATACGTGGGAAGTATTCTTAATCCCCTATCCCCAGGGATAATATATATATATATATATATATATATATATATGTATATATATTTTTTTTTTTTTTTTGCCGTCTCCCGCGTTTGCGAGGTAGCGCAAGGAAACAGACGAAAGAAATGTATATATATAATAAATAATTCCCGGGGATAGGGGGGAAAGAATACTTCCCGCGTATTCCCTGCGTGTAGTAGAAGGCGTCTAAAAGGGGAGGGAGTGGGTGGCTGGAAATCACCCCTTCTCGTTTTTTTTTTTTTTTTTTTTTTTTTGATTTTCCAAAAGAAGGAACAGAGAAGGGGGCCAGGTGTGGATATTCCCTCAAAGACCTGGTCCTCTGTTCTTAAAGCTACCTTGCTAATGCAGGAAATGGCAAATGGTATGAAAGAAAGAAAAGAATATATCTATATACACATGTACATATATATACTTGCTTGCTTTCATTCCATTCTCGGTGCCACCCCACCCCAAAGGAAACAGCATTGCTACCTCCTGCTTCAGCGAGGTAGCACTAGGAAAGCTGACAAAAAAGGTCACATATGTATAATGAGTAAGACTGATATAATGTGATTGCTAACCAGATATTGAATCCGTTTAGGGTAAGTTTAAAGTGATGTACTTGTTTACTAAGTGTAGATATTTATAGTGAATATAGAAATATATGTATATAAGGGAGAAAGAATACTTCCCATGTATTACCTGCATGTCATAAAAGGTGACTAAAAGGGAAGGAGTCGGGGCTGGAAATTCTCCCCTCCAGTTTTTACTTTTCCAAGAGGATGAACAGAGAAGGGGGCCAAGTGAGGATTTTCTGTCTTGGGTTCAGTCCTCTGTTCTAAATGCTCTGTTCTAAACACTACCTCGCTAATGCGGGAAATGGCAAGTATGTATGGAAACTAAGATACACACCCACACACACAGACACACACACACACACACACACACACACACACACACACACACACACACACACACACAAATAAACAGACACAAAGAAAGGATTGAGGGACAGCATATTCTTCCTGACCTTGACCTGTACGGCTGAAACATGGACATGGGATGAGTTACAGAAGTGAAGAAGCCAGGCTATGGAAATGAGTTATTTGAGAGGAGCATGTGGTATGAGTAGATAGGATGAAGAAAGTAATGAGTGGGTGTATGAGAGATTTGGTATAGCAAGGAATGCAAAAGGCATGAATTGTGGAATGGTAGAAAGGGTGAAATGTAATACTTTAAGGTGGTTTGGACATGTTGGAAGAATGCAAAATGGGGAAGTGACAATGAGAGTGTATGAGGGTGTAAGAAGAAGATCACCTTTGACATTGGGAAATAGAGTGGAAGAGTACTAGAGGGAAATAAATTGGGGA
This sequence comes from Panulirus ornatus, assembly GCF_036320965.1. Lineage (NCBI taxonomy): Eukaryota > Metazoa > Arthropoda > Malacostraca > Decapoda > Palinuridae > Panulirus > Panulirus ornatus. The sequence continues at coordinate 19,699,876 of NC_092289.1, read as the reverse complement.
AGGATGCATGGAATAATGTATTTGAGGGTGGCATTTAAGACAGATAACTGGAGACTCTTTGCCATGGCTGCCCCCTTGATGGTAGTCCTAGGAGGGAACAAGCATTAGAGATACAGAGGGATGGATTTCATATTATTTTGAATACACATCTCTAGTATTACTAGTATTTCAAATAATTTTCTTGTTATAGTCAGAATTTTCATAGTTAATATGTGAAAATTATAATCTTTTCAATTATGGAAAAATATAAAGGGGATCAAAATAATGATTTTTTTTGTAAAGTAGTGAGTTATTTTTGGAACGTCTCTGAAGTCTTATGATCTTGTTTTTTTCTTCTTTAAGTAGGGGATACTTGTGATGTCTGTTTGTTCTAGAATTAATAATTATTTGCTCAGGTGCTGGTGAGTCGATGTGGGAGTGTTGAAGTGGGCACAGACCAGGAGGTTATGGCAAGTGAAGCTAATGCTTCTTACCCTCCTTATATCACTCCTGCCAATGCAGCTGTTACCATGGCTTCTGCAATAGGCCTTCTTAACAAGTAAGTATGTAATGAAATTTTTTTGATTACTTTTATGTCAGGAATCTTGAGTATTAGAATTGTACCTGACAGTTTGAACAGCTCTATTTTTTTTTTGAGATTTGTGTAAATGCAAAAAAATTTGTTCAGTTATTTATTCATTCAGGGAGGCAGTACTTGACCATGAATGTCTTTCTGTAATTGTTGATATAAATTCAGTTGAAATGCTGGCTTATAATCATTTTCTGATGGCATTTAATTGAAAGCCAGCCTGGGTTGATGGATCAATCTTTGTTATATAAGTGCCTTAGACTGCCTAACCCTTTTCCCTTTGGAGTTTATGCCCAATAGTTTTAAGGAAGTTGGTTTGTCTCTTAAGAATGTTCTGATTCTTAGATTAGTATTGGTCATGGTAGGAAGGATTATTGACATCCCAGATTATGAAATGAGACTAACACCTTTGTTCACTCACCCACAAAACAGCAGTAAGAACTGAAGGGAGGCATATATGAATATGAAGAATTTGCCAAAGGAAGTTGGAATAGGTTGGAGTAGCAGTATAATGAGTGTAATAAAAGAGTATAGAGGATGATAAGGGACAGAAAGAAAAAGATGATAGGCTTTGGAAGAGAGTTGAGTGAGAAGTTTGTAAGAGATGAGAAAGTGCAGAAAGAAAGGTAAAATACAAGTGAAAGTATAAAGGGAGGAGGATGCCACATGTGTAAATCAGTTGGGATTTTGAATAGCTGTAATGAGTACTGTAGAAAGTCGATGGCTTCAAGGGATAGGAGGGAGGCAGTGATATCGTGCTGGGGATGTAGAAAAGGGATAGAAAGTTGCATTTCAAGAAATGATATTCAAGGATTAGAGCAGCTTTAAGCAGTGTGAGAATGGAAAAGCCCTTGAAACTGAGAAATCAGCGTGCGTAGCATACCAAGGGAGCTATATGGGAGAATAGTTATTGAAAAGAGAAAGAAGATAGCAGAGCACTGGATAATGAAGAGCAGGATGGATTTTAGAAAAGGTAGAATGTGTAGAGATGAAAATTTCTTCAGTGAAGGTGGCACCGGAAAGTTATATCACAAAATGAAAGTTACATGCAGCATTCAGTGACTTGCAAAGCTATCTGCACCACCATGACACATATGTGGTATTTTAAGAAAATGTTTTACTGTATCATTTTTGCACTACAGCTACTTTATAGCTACCAGTGGAAAGCAGTGACTTATGCACCTTACTGGCAGCTTTAGAGTAATATGGGGATTGAAAAATATGACCCTGGAATGGCTCTTGATTTATATGATGGAAGTTTTTGGGAAAACATGCTTTGATTTATGTAGTTTTAGGTAAAGCAATACTTCCTGGGAACATACCTACTACAGTAAGCAAGGAATACTTGTACTGTCCTTATCTCAACGCATTAGAACACTCAATTCCTTCATCTAATCATCTTGCATAAAATGAACTTTATTACATTGCTATTTATACTATTCTAGATATTGTGCCAAACTGCCAAGTGACACCTTTACTCGACTGACAGCCATGTGGGAAATTGAGGAGAGGCAAGATGATCTTTGCAGATATCGTTGCAAGATTATGTTACCAATTAATTCACCCTTGAAAGGAACTGTCCAGGTAAGTGTCTTCCATTTTGTATGCTGCACTGGCTATTTAAGCAAGATGAGCTGATTAGTGTAAGAAGCTTTAGATGAGATGACAAAATGAGTTAAGTAAATGAGTGTATAGGATAGAGATACAGTCATTAATTGTTATTCGGGCAATATATTCTTTATATCATCTGCATGTGGTTCCATGTTTTCAGCCTGGGAAATTATATAGATAAAGATTGAAGTTCTGGTACTATAACTGCATGTATTGATGGATTATTGAAACTTCAGGACATCTACCTGAGGATTAATTACACAGAAGAAGGAAAAGATGTATGTGTGAACTGAATGGCTGTGTTTATAATCAGTCCCAGTTTGTATTTTGGAATTGATTTAGAAATAAACAGATAGATAATAGTGAAAGGCTAAGAGAAAATCAGATTGGAGTTACAGTTCAAAATATCATTTGGTAGAGAGTTTGAAAAATATATTTTCAGTTTTCACGCCAAAACATTATAGGTAGTTATACAATGGGTAAATCAGTAATCCTTTCCTTAGGGTCCTTGGCAAGAAAAGGTTTCCTTGGCTAAAATGTCTGCTGCTCTTGAATGTTGCCATCGTCTCCATCATATTGGGGAATTAGATGATCAGCTACAGCCAGTTGGAAAGGAAAGTATGAAACTTGATGACCACCTTTGTGCACCACCTGCAGATGACCAGGTACCAGAGGGGATGCCTCGTCCAGGAACAACCAAGAGACGTCAGTATTACTATAAGAAGGTGAGGGCATGATGAATATTTGTTTTATGATGTTGAAGTGCGAGCACTTGCTTGCAGGATTCTTTCATTCTTGAACTAGATTTTCTTTAATACCTCAGTAGTTAAGCTTTCAACATGACTTGAATTTTTGAAGTTCAGTTTGAATACAAATAACATTTCTGAGAATGCAATAATAAATATTTTATTTATTTATTTTGCTTTGTTGCTGTCTCCCGCGTTTGCAAGGTAGCGCAAGGAAGCGCAAAAGAAATGGCCCAACCCACCCCCATACACATGTATATACATACACGTCCATACACGCAAATATACACACTTATACATCTCAATGCACACATATATATACACACACAGACATACACACATATGCACATGTACATAATTCACACTGTCTGCCTTTATTTATTCCCATCACAACAATAAGTATGAAGGGCAATTTTTCTGCAATATCCCATTAACTCTAGGGTTGGGGCCATAGTCTTATGCAGAATTTGTTTTTCTCTTTCTCTTCTTTAAGGCTCGTGATTTTCTTTTTTTTTTTAGGCTCCTGAGTAGTAGTAGTAGTAGGTGGGAACATTAGGCAGGACCATTAGGTGGAAACAGGTAGAAGTAGTAGATAGGAATATTAGGTAGAAGTAGTGAGTAGGAACATTAGATAGTAGGCTATGGAAACATTGTGCTAGAGTTGCCCTCTGTCAGTGGCCTGTTAAGATTAGGTACAAAAGGCTACGAAGGAGCACTGAAGTTCACCAGTTATGGAGACACTTTTGCCATGTAAACAAGTTAGTTGGGATCTTGTATGATATATTAACTGTTGCTGATGATTTTGAATTCTAGCATTTAAGTTCCTCATTATTTCCTCTGTGTGTATTTTGAATGCCTCCTCCCATGCTAAGAAGGATGGCCTGAACTTAATCTTCCCCATTGATATTGATTAGAAATCACTGGTTCATCTTAACATACAGAAGTGTTTTAAACATATTTTTTTTTTTTTTTTTCCATACTATTCGCCATTTCCCGCGTTTGCGAGGTAGCGTTAAGAACAGAGGACTGAGCCTTAGAGGGAAAATCCTCACCTGGCCCCCTTCTCTGTTCCTTCTTTTGGAAAATGAAAAAAAAAAAAAAAAATTAATTTAAACATATATCTGTCTTATTTCTAGGTTGCTGAATGCTTGACAGGAGAACAACCAAAGGAGGAACTAGATCTGTTTGTGTATAAGTTAGATATGGTATTGACGTGCCCTATTCCGGATGAGCAGAACACCCGTGGTCGCAAGATATATCGCCCAGAGAAGTCTTCACGATCATTTGGTATTGTTACCACAAAACCCATCCCACAGGTATCTGTTGTAATGAAATTTAAGATATTATAGCACAAAATATGCATTTTGCATTTATATGGTAAGATGAGGAAGTGGGACAGCATCGTCCTCCAGACCTCAACCTATTTAGCCAAAATGTGGGCATGGGTTGAATCACATAAGTCAAAAATTTTTGCTGTAGAATGTGTTATTTTAAAGAAGTATGTGTTATACATAGATGGATAGATGGAATGAAGAAAGTAATGAGGGGGTGTATGAGAGATTTGGTATGGCAGGGAATGCAAAGTGAATGAGATGTGGAATGGTGGAGTAGGTGAAATGTAATACTTTGAGGTGAATTGAGCATGTGGGAATAATGCAAGATAGGGAGTTTACAAGGAGAGTGTATGATAGTATGATTAAAGGGGTTAGTGTGAGAGGAAGATCTGTGACATGGGGAAATAAAGTGGAAGGGCAGTGGAGGGAGAGAAACGGGGGAAAAATGTGTTGACTTTTGTATGAGAGGGAGGTATTAAGGACAGGGATAAGTGGAAACTCTTCTGCCATGGCTACTCACTTGATAGGAATTCATGAAAGGAACAGTCATCAGAGATATAGATAGAAAGATGAGGAAATGATTGTTAGTTATGTGTTAGGATGTTTGAAAATGATTCCATAGCCATTGCCCATCTTTGAATGTATGATAGAGATAGGTAGCTGGATAAATAATTTCATTTGACCACATGTAGGAGTTATTCCAAATTTTCAAGCACACCCAGTGGCTCATTTACAAATGAAATGATGAGGGAGATGGGTCTTAGCCACTCACAGACTGCCATGGTCTTTGGTCTTAGCTGAAATATCGCATATCGTCACCAACAAACTTAGTGGTTGAGTACTTAGAAATTACATTATTTTTTTGACCCTTGGGCTCACTGTGAGTACAGTAACTTGTATCCACTAGGAGAAGAAGAGAAGATTCAAGAGATGGTGGCTGTGCAAGAATTCATATCCTCACTCATAGTTTCCTTGATAATACAACATGAAGTATTAAGTTGATTTTGAAAAATGACAAAGAGGATCATGAAAAGATACAGAATGGCTGATTGTACTCAATTTTGTTCAGTTACGATACTTTCGTGGTGGTTGACCCTTTCTGCATATGTTATTTTTCTGTTATATGTAGGCTTACATGTATTTTCTGTATTTCAGTACTTTTGAATATGTATATTTACCCAATGGATTATCTGAGAAAGGAATTATTTTTATACCAGTTTCACTCTTTCCCACCTTGGCAAGGGAATATTTGGAATGGATGACCAAGCCATTGAGAAGGATTCTTTCCTTGACTCCTGCACGTACTGTTAAACATTAATGATGCAGGAGGGAATATTTTCCTACCCCTGTTGCTGCTTCTCTGTCACCTTCAGTGGCATGGTAGATTTTTTTTTCATCCGCGTTTGCTATTTCTTGCTGTAGCATGGTAGTGCTGGGAACACATGAATAATGGCCTCATTTGCATTCATCCACTCAATGTCTTTATGTGTCATTGAAACCAGGTCCCAGATCCCACCATCTATAGCTTAACTCTATTAGCTCCATAGAGTATTGTGTGTCCTGTGACTGTTTCATATGCCCTGTTTTAACTCACTGACAGCATGTCATACCCACATAAACTGCATTGATTCATTTTATTCTATCCCATGCTCCCATCACCCTCCTGAATGTGCTGGCCATGATATATCAAAGCCTCATTCAGTTCAGCCTTCAGTCTCTTTGGTATCCCCCTCCCCCTTGCTTCCTCAATGTCTGACATGCGAATAATATTAGTCAGTCTTTGTTCAACCAGATCAGCTCTCTGAATCAAACTGTGCATACTACTACATCTTATTCTCACACAGTTAACTAACCTCACACCACAAATTGTCCTCAGGCATTTCAATTTTGGCATGTCCTTTCTCTTCCATTTTTTAGCATTCATGGCCCAAGACTCATTTGTTGGAACTACTATGGTATACCTTCAGAGAGGTGTTACTAAACTCTACCTGTGTATTGATAATATAATTTTGGCAAAGTGTTATTTTTATTCTATGGTTCCATCCACTGCCATGCCCACTTCCAGATATCTATAACACTACTTTTATGTTCTTTGTATTCACTCTTGCACTTCAACCAACCAGTCTCTATCCACTGCTTAACTTGATAACTGTACTTTTATTCTCATAGACTCTCAACTTTCTCCATTCACATACTATCCCAAACTCGGAAACCAGTTTCTGCAGTTTTTGCTTGAATCCTTCACTAGTTCCTTGTCATGAGCAAACAGGAACTGATTCACCTCCCAGGCATTCCCCACCCCATCAGATTGTAGACCCACTTCTATCACCATGATCCTTGCATTCCCCTTCCTCACCATCTGATCCATAGACGTTAAACAGTCATGGTGACATCAAATACCCATACTGCAGACTAACTTTACCTTGGAATTACTCACTCTCTTTACTTCCTACTTGCACAAATGTCTAACTCTCTTGATAAAAACTCTTCACTTCTTTTAACAGCTTTCCTCCCCCACCATGTATTTTTATGACCTTCCACAAAGTGCTTCTGTCAATCCCAATGTATGCTTTCTCCAGATCCATAAACCTTTCTCTTCTGTTATACTTGTACACTGTTCCTAGTCAGGGAGGTGTGAGATACATAATTGACTCATACAAATCTATACATATTGTTTAATGTAATAGAATATAATATAGCATTATACATTACATTTTAGAAATTTAATTCTTTTGAAAGTTGTTAGATATGATGATGAAATTATTTTCTTTCCTTTCCAGGTTAGTGGTTTTCCAGTGTTTACTCGATCAGGTGAAGTTGTCGTCCATGTATGTGAAATTGCAAGTAGGGAGCACTTTAACCAAGATCAGCTCTTAGCCTTGCAGTGTTTCCACAAGTTTACCTTCACACATGTATTGCGCCTGGAGAAATATCCCATTAAGTTTGACCCAACTAATGCAAGGACAGCCTTCTACATTGTACCACTGAATAAGTGTGAGTTTTATGTGGCCTCTTTTATTCATGGTTTTTTTCATATCTTTCTTTTTTTTACAGTTTATCTACACCAGATAACCTTTTCTTTTTTTTGGGATGAAAGTAGATTCCAGAAATTGCATTCTTAGCTACATTTCCTGCTACAGTTTTCTTGTTTCTTATCCTTTTATTTTCAAAATCACCATTAAGTGTGCAAGACATTAGTTTTTGAGGTATTTCTCTATAATGTGTTCACCTCCTCTTTTTTGTAACGAGATTTCTCTAGTTTGATTGCTGATGTCAAGCATTTTTTTTTTCGTACATGTTCACCATTTCCTGCATTAGTGAGGTATTACCAGCAATGTACAAAGAAATGGTCTCAGTTGCTCATATATAAGAAATACTAATTCCCTTGCAGTTGACAAAAATGAGAGCATTGACTGGGAATTTGTCCAGAAGATCCAGTTAGAGGGGGATCCAAGGCCAGTTCCTCCTCTTGATGCTGCAAGGAAGAAGTTCCAGTTCCAGCGTGGCTTATATGAAGATGCTGTGGTTATGCCATGGTACAGAAATCAAGATCAACCCCAGGTAAAGAGACCTAACCCTGGTTGTTGTGCTCTCTCTCTCTCTCTCTCTCTCTCTCTCTCTCTCTCTCTCTCTCTCTGCCAAGAATGTATTTTCCCCATATTGTAAGGGTGGTTGATATGTTGAAGGACATGAAAAGATGATTCTCATTCTGATTGAATTAATCTCTTTCAGTACTTCTATGTGGCAGAAATCTGCACTCACCTCAACCCACAGAGTGATTTCCCAGATGCTGGATTTGAAACTTTTGAGAAATACTATCTGACTAAGTATGGCCTTCAGATTTGTAATTTGTCTCAACCATTGCTTGATGTTGACCACACATCTGGCCGTCTCAACCTGCTCACTCCAAGACATGTCAATAGGTAAATGATTTTATGATTTCATTTAAGATTTCATAATCTTTTATCTCTTATACAGAGTGTTGTCTCGTACAGAATCTCCATGGATTGGTCTCTGTATATTTCAGAAAACTTTGTTTGCAGTGTTTCAATTTTAGGCATGTACCTTCACTTTGTTTTTCCAATTTACATTTTGCTTCCCAATTTACTCATAATTGTTTTTGATTACCCTGCCTACATCTGATCTTTCATCATGTCTGCACTTCCTCTGCATTTCATCTGTCATTCATAATCCACTTCTTTCACCCATGTGACAGAAAGGTGTAGGCAATAGTGTATGTTAAATCTTTTAACTGATTGGTAAGGTATCCAGCAGCTCCACTAGTATTTTTCAGGTGTGTTTGAATTATAGTTCCTTCTTAACAGGAAAGGTGTTGCACTTCCCACTACCTCAGAGGAGACCAAGCGTGCAAAACGAGAGAATTTGCAGCAAAAACAGATCTTGGTGCCTGAGCTGTGTACAATCCATCCCTTCCCAGCCTCTTTGTGGCGCAAGGCAGTGTGTCTCCCAACCATTCTCTACCGTATAAATGCACTGCTTTTGGCTGACCAGTTGCGAATCTGTGTGGCTAGTGAAGTAGGCCTTGGATTAAAGAACCTCCCTGCAGGTAAGATGTTTTTTCATGTCAGATTCTTTTGTTATTAAGTCCATTTTGATGCCTCTTAATGCCCTTTTATCGAGGTTAACCCATCCATTAGCATTTTTCATCAAAATCTCAACATGGACACCATTTTCCCTCTCTTACTCATTGATTATTGATTATATCTTTATTTATTTATCATACTTAACCGCTGCTTCCTGTGTCAGCGAGGTAGCACAAGGAAACAGAAGAATGGCCCAACCACTCTTAAACAATATGTAACAGAATATAGAATATTCTTAGTATTCATTAGGACATTTCAAGTAAGGCAGAACCAGTGAAAGTTTAGAAAAAGAACCAATTATAGAGGAAAAATGATGAAAAAAAAGGGAAGTGCAATGTCTATAATTATGATTAGTTGTTAATGTTTGACAGACCACTGAATGGAGCTGCTGATATAGTGGAATAAAAAGATACTCAAAAAATTTTGATTGTACAGTGTCTTAACTTACCAGTGTTGAGAAGTGATGTCCAGAATCATTATACATAGATTGTTTCGAGATTTTGGCATACATTTGTTCCATTAACCCTTTCACTAGTGTATTTCTTGAATGAGGATTCTCTGATGGACTGCTCAGGTCCTAATAAGTGGATCTAATGGTTCCTGTTCTCACTTGAAATAGTAGATTATGTTTGATTCCATTGCGCAAGAATTGCTTTCTGCCGATGGCCTATTAAGGATGAGGCACTCAAGGCTAAGTGGCACTGGAGGGAACAGGCTTTAGAGATATAGTATTAGTTTGATTCCACCCATTGCCCTTAAATATCTCATCCATTCATCTACCATAGCTGTGAAAAATGCACCCCTCATCCATAGATTGTCTTCAAAGGTGTAAGTACATCGAATTGGCTTGCTGAAAGTTGTACATATCCATGATTGTGCAACATATTTAGGGCCTTGGGTGTTTGATGAATTAAGTGCTGTAGAGGAATGTTTGCTTTTATTATATGTTGTAACTAAAGTAGATTAAGAAGAGAAATATCCGTTCATCATTTTGGGAGCGTTGAAGAATGTGTGGAAAGAGCTTTAGGTATTTAGCAGGATGAAAATAAGTATGTTTGAAGGTATAAGAGTCCCAGCGATGTTGTATGGATGTGAGGCATAGGTTACAGATGAGGATGTGCTTAGGAGGGTGGATATGTTGGAAATGAAATGTTTGTGAACTATATGTGACATGATATGCTTTGATTAAGTAAGTAATAAAAGGGTAGGTGGGAAATGTGGTTGAGAGAGTTGAAGAGGATGTGCTGAAATGGTTTGGACATATGGAGAGAATTAGGGAGAAGAGGTTGATAAAGAGGATATATGTATCAGAAGTGGAGTGGACAATAAGGGGTACACCAAACTGAAGATGGAAGGATGGAGTGACAGATTTTGAGTGATTGGGGCCTGAACATGCAGGAGGGTGAAAGGCATGCAAGAGATAGAGTAAATTGGAACGTTGTGGTTTGCAAGAGTTGACAGGTCATCAGTGGAGTGAACCAGGGGGCTTTGGTCTCAGTGAATTGCATTTGTTAGCTAGAGAATGGATGTGAGCAAATGCAGCCTTTCTATGTCTACTCCTGGTGCTACCTCATTAATGCGGCAAACTGATCCAGTGTGATAAAATATTATTTCACTTATCAATACCTGCCTAACTGAAGAATTAAACTTCCTAATTGTTTTTGAACTAGGAAGAGCACTAGAGGATATCCATTTAAGGGAGAAATTGCATGATGGATGATTTAAAGGGATGGGTTGAGGACAGGATGCAAGAAGGTTTGGTAGGTTGGTATGGCATTCCAGTTGTTAATGAAGATGGTAAAATGACATGTTGATTGTATGTATGAGCAGGCATGTGTTGCAAATGCATACTTTAAAGAAAAAGATGTTCGCAAATACACATGGAACAGACACAGGGTAGGGAAGAGCATGATTGATTTGTTTTTGGTGAGAAGGGAGCTGATAGATAATGTGTATAATTGCAATTTAGGGAGATGATGTATTAGATATTTGATAGTAATATGTAGTTGAGCCTTTTAATTCTAGATAGTAAAGGCCTAGAAATATGAGTGAAAAATGTGCAGGATTACAGTAGAAGTTAAATGACAAGCTCATGATCCAAAACAGAACAATTTGAGGTTGAGGTTGAATACAGTATAAGAATGTATTATGTGTAGAATGTAGAGAGAGAAATACAGCAAGATGGAATGAAGATTTAAGAAGGTTGTTCGAGGAAAAGCACAGTTTAGAAGGAGCTGAGTCTTCTTGAAAATAGCAGTGTGTGGAGGGAAAAGAAATGAAAAGAAATATTGGAGAAAAATGAATGAGAATTTAAAGATTAACATAACACTTTTTCTGTTGTGTTTGCTTTAGTAGAGATGAGAATTTAAAGGAGAGCAACATTGTACTTTGTCTATTGTGTTTGCTTCAGCAAAGATGGGTGTGTCTGAGTGTATATTAGTCCCAACAGTGTTGTGTGAATGTGAGTCTTGGTCTTTTATTCAAAAGAAAAGGAGAGAGTGGATGTATTGGAAATGAAATGCCTGAGGATGATATGTGGTATGAGATGGGTTGCTTGTATGAGGAATGACATCGTACAAGATTTGTGGTAGTAATCACTCAGATTTGAGTGAGCTGATTAAGGTGCACAGAAATGGATTGGACACATGGAGAGGGTGATTGTAGGAAGACTTATTAAGAGTGGCAGTTTCTAGGCAGCCAATGACCAGAGAAATATATTACCAGCACTACCCTGCCTGGGTATCGAGAGAGTTAGTGACCAGCGGCTGCTTAGTGAACCAGCACTTCATTGGTTGTCAAGTTGCGCTCCTCTTACCCAGGTAGCTGTCTTTCCTTTCTGCCTCACCCACACGTGGAATATGGGCACTTTATTTACAAACAAACATACAATCTATCCTTGCCATACATAATACTTGATGACATTTAACGCACACAGCTCATTCTTTGTAACTCTAGATTTTTCTGCAGTGAGCACCATTTGCTAGCCCTGTCTTTTGGCAAAATGGTAGGAGCTTTAGATAGTATTTTATAGGAACATTTAAACAGGAGGATTAGGTTGAAGTAGTACTTACGAACTTCAGGCAGGAGCATTAGATAGAAGTAGTCTGTAGAAATATACTAGAGTTGCCCTTTATCAGGGACCTGTTAGGGGTGAGGCACTTAAGGCTGAAAAGCTGCATTGGAGTTCACTAGTTATGGAGATTCTGTTGCCCGGGCCAACCCTTTTAGGGAGTTCCATTTGGGAATATGCATCAGAGATATAGATAGATAGATAGGTAGATAGATAGGCCATGAAAAGTCTAAAAATGTACAGAGGCAATTGTATCCTTCTAAAACAAAAAGATTCTTTATCTAAAATTTTTACCTCATGTTTTCTTGTCATCATATGTATTTTTGGCTGTCTTATTTAGTTAAAATTTTCCAAATAATGTTAACATTTGTTGATTGAATTTGTGTTATTCTGATGTAATATGAGCTCATAAAACCTATTATTAAATTTTTAAAGTGCATGGTGATAACTTGGCTTTTCACCTACTTTTAGGCTTCTCATGGCCACCCTTGGACTTTGGCTGGAGTCTTGCTGATGTTCTGAAGAAGAATCAAAGCAACCAAGAGCAGGAGAATAGTGAACCAAAGACAGAGGCTGCTACCAAGCGAAAAGTAAAGAAAGTGGAATCATTGGGTGATGAATCACCTCTCTCAAAGAAAAAGATCACCAAGAATGGTATTGATATGGAAATAGGTACCTGGTCCAATGACATGGCTGTAGATCCCCCTACTCCTCCATACAGTTTGGATGATGTGAATACAGCAGATGACTTTGAGATTGATACTTTTGATCCAAATGTAGCCCTTCCAGATAATCTAACTTTGCTAGATGGGTTTACAAATGCTGATGATGACATAGAAGGTGAATTAGGTGCTGATTGGGGCACTGGACTCACAGAACGAAGGTCAAAAAATGGGTGTCAGAAGGATAGTAGTGGAGAGGTTTTTAGAGTTGGTTCACCTTCAAACTTTGAAATTGATGGATGGGATATGTTTGGTGGGTCTAATAGTTCAGTTTATGGTGGAAATTATGGTGGTTATGGTTCTTATGATGCCTATGGAGGGTATGGAGACTTCCAGGGCTTGGCAGATGACTTGGAAGGCTGTGAATCAGATGTTTCATCAGATATGGATGATGATGATAAAAGTCAAACAGAGAAATTATGGGACGAGGAAGGTAGTAAAAGACGGGCAAGTATGGCTATTGATGAAGGTTCCTCTGATGAGGAAATTGACTTACAGTGGCCCTATGAAAATGATGATGTGAGATCAGAAAAAGAGGAGGAATTTCAACAGTTCCTGAAGGAAAAACAGAGCACAATATTAGAAAGCCCCTGTTACCTGACTGAAAATGAATCGCTGGTGATAGAGAAGGCACACAGGAAGTTAGCAGGTGAAAATAAAACTGTGTCTCCAGAGAGAGAGAGTTTACATAGAGAAAAATTTGCAGTACAAGGCTGTGAACACCTATCTTCAAAAGGCTGTGATAATGCTCAACAATCTACCTCACTCACCACTAGGATTGTGAATCGTATTGAAACTCTTTCTCTTGTGAAGTTAGATGATGGTGCTGAAACTTCCTCTTGGAAGGGCAACTGTGGTGAAACTTCCTTCAGTTTTGATTCCCAACCAGATCTCATAGACCATCCTGGTCCACCTCCTAGTGTCATCCTTCAGGCACTAACAATGTCCAATGCCAATGATGGTGTTAATTTAGAGAGGCTGGAGACTATTGGGGACTCTTTCCTCAAGTATGCCATCACCACATTCCTTTACTGTACTTATCCACAACGCCATGAGGGCAAGCTTAGTTATCTACGTTCCAAGCAAGTTAGCAACCTAAATTTGTATCGTTTAGGTAAGCGAAAAGGTCTTGGGGAGTGTATGGTAGCAACTAAGTTTGAGCCACATGACAACTGGCTGCCTCCTGGTTACTTTGTGCCACGTGAGTTAGAAGAAGCTTTGATTGACTCTGGAGTCCCAGCAGGTCACTGGAATATGGCTGATTTACCTGGGCTTCATGATTTGGCGAGTGATGAGATAAGGCGTTTAGTTCAAGAACGCTCAGAGCAAATAAAACGAAGCAAAACTGAGCAGGTAACTAATGAACTAATGGCCACACAGAATCCACATGATTTGCCCATCTTCATTCCATACAATTTGCTCACACAGCATAGTATCCCAGACAAAAGTATTGCAGATTGTGTTGAGGCTCTTATAGGTGCTTACTTGACAACCTGTGGTCCCCGTGGTGCTTTACTTTTTATGTCTTGGCTTGGGATTAAGGTTTTACCTTGTAACATAGATGAGGGGCTTGAAAATGTGTGGCAGGTTACTTATGGTCATTTGGAACCTCCCCAGTCACCTCTTCATCACTGCCCAGTAACTGATACTCATACACAGTTGGAGTTACTCCTCAGCGGATACAAGGTGTTTGAGGACAAGATTGGATACATGTTTCAGGACCGTTCATATTTGCTGCAAGCCTTTACCCATGCTTCATACTACAAGAATCGTCTGACTGATTGTTACCAAAGGCTTGAGTTCTTAGGAGATGCCGTTCTAGGTAAGTCTTGAGATTTATGTATAAACATTTTTTTTTGTTTTGCACAGGGTTGGGCAGTCCCCAAACAAATGATAATTTTAGCCTAAAGCTCACTTCTTTTACAGCTTTCTTTCAAACTATTCGCCATTTCCCGTGTTAGCGAGGTAGCGTTAAGAACAGAGGACTGGGCCTTTGAGGGAATATCCGCACCTGGCCCCCTTCTCTGTTCCTTCTTTTGAAATTGGGAGGTAAGTTTGAATGGAGAAAAACTGGAGGAAGTAAAGTGTTTTAGATATCTGGGAGTGGATCTACCAGCGGATGGAACCATGGAAGCGGAAGTGGATCATAGGGTGGGGGAGGGGGCGAAAATCCTGGGAGCCTTGAAGAATGTGTGGAAGTCGAGAACATTATCTTGGAAAGCAAAAATGGGTATGTTTGAAGGAATAGTGGTTCCAACAATGTTGTATGGTTGCGAGGCGTGGGCTATGGATAGAGTTGTGCGCAGGAGGATGGATGTGCTGGAAATGAGATGTTTGAGGACAATGTGTGGTGTGAGGTGGTTTGATCGAGTAAGTAACGTAAGGGTAAGAGAGATGTGTGGAAATAAAAAGAGCATGGTTGAGAGAGCAGAAGAGGGTGTTTTGAAATGGTTTGGGCACATGGAGAGAATGAGTGAGGAAAGATTGACCAAGAGGATATATGTGTCGGAGGTGGAGGAACGAGGAGAAGTGGAAGGCCAAATTGGAGGTGGAAAGATGGAGTGAAAAAGATTTTGTGTGATCGGGGCCTGAACATGCAGGAGGGTGAAAGGAGGGCAAGGAATAGAGTGAATTGGATCTATGTGGTATACCGGGGTTGACGTGCTGTCAGTGGATTGAATCAGGGCATGTGAAGTGTCTGGGGTAAACCATGGAAAGCTGTGTAGGTATGTATATTTGCGTGTGTGGACGTATGTATATACATGTGTATGGGGGTGGGTTAGGCCATTTCTTTCGCCTGTTTCCTTGCGCTACCTCGCAAACGCGGGAGACAGCAAAAAAAAAAATATATATATATATATATATATATATATATATATATATATATATTATTTTTTTTTTATTATACTTTGTCGCTGTCTCCCGCGTTTGCGAGGTAGCGCAAGGAAACAGACGAAAGAAATGGCCCAACCCCCCCCATACACATGTATATACATACGTCCACACACGCAAATATACATACCTACACAGCTTTCCATGGTTTACCCCAGACGCTTCACATGCCTTGATTCAATCCACTGACATATATATATATATATATATATATATATATATATATATATATATATATATTTTTTTTTTTTTTTTTATACCTCGTCGCTGTCTCCCGCGGTTGCGAGGTAGCGCAAGGAAACAGATGAAAGAAATGGCCCAACCCACCCCCATACACATGTATTGACTTGACCCTCAACCCTACTGTACCTAATAACCTTGCTCTTATTCACATTTACTCTTAACTTTCTTCTTTCACACACTTTACCAAACTCAGTCACCAGTTTCTGCAGTTTCTCACATGAATCAGCCACCAGCGCTGTATCATCAGCGAACAACAACTGACTCACTTCCCAAGCTCTCTCATCCCCAACAGACTTCATACTTGCCCCTCTTTCCAAAACTCTTGCATTCACCTCCCTAACAACCCCATCCATAAACACATTAAACAACCATGGAGTCATCACACACCCCTGCCGCAAACCTACATTCACTGAGAACCAATCACTTTCCTCTCTTCCTACACGTACACATGCCTTACATCCTCGATAAAAACTTTTCACTGCTTCTAACAACTTGCCTCCCACACCATATATTCTTAATACCTTCCACAGAGCATCTCCATCAACTCTATCATATGCCTTCTCCAGATCCATAAATGCTACATACAAATCCATTTGCTTTTCTAAGTATTTCTCACATACATTCTTCAAAGCAAACACCTGATCCACACATCCTCTACCACTTCTGAAACCACACTGCTCTTCCCCAATCTGATGCTCTGTACATGCTTTCACCCTCTCAATCAATACCCTCCCATATAATTTACCAGGAATACTCAACAAACTTATACCTCTGTAATTTGAGCACTCACTCTTATCCCCTTTGCCTTTGTACAATGGCACTATGTACGCATTCCGCCAATCCTCAGGCACCTCACCATGAATCATACATACATTAAATAACCTTACCAACCAGTCAGTAATACAGTCACCCCGTTTTTTAATAAATTCCACTGCAATACCATCCAAACCTGCTGCCTTGCCGGCTTTCATCTTCCGCAAAGCTTTTACTACCTCTTCTCTGTTTACCAAATCATTTTCCCTAACCCTCTCACTTTGCATATCAGCTCGACCAAAACACCTTATATCTGCCACTCTATCATCAAACACATTCAACAGACCTTCAAAATACTCAAAAGTATAATAAAAGTATAATAAAAATAATAATATATATATTATCCCTGGGGATAGGGGAGAAAGAATACTTCCCACGTATTCCCTGCGTGTCGTAGAAGGCGACTAAAAGGGGAGGGAGCGGGTCGCTGGAAATCCTCCCCTCTCAATTTTTTTAATTTTCCAAAAGAAGGAACAGAGAAGGGGGCCAGGTGAGGATATTCCCTCAGTGGCCCAGTCCTTGTTCTTACGCTACATCGCTAAACCGGAATGGCAATAGACTTTGAAAAACAAAAAAAATAAAAGTAGTATGTGAAAAAAAGTAAGATAAATTAATAAGAGCAAGGGTATAGTAAGTAATTATCAAGTCAATTCGGTGGTAGAAGGGACTAAAAGGGAGGAGCGGAGTCGTGGAATCCCCTTATTTTTTTTAATTGCACAGAAGGAACAGGAAGGGTGGCAGGTGAGGGGAAAATTCCTGGGGGTCTCTGTTTAAGTAACATTCGAAGCGAAAATGGGAATGTTTGAAGAATATGTTAAACAATTTATATATTCACTGGCTATGATAAGTTTCAAATGATTATATAAATGAATCTGTTTGAGGACAAGTGTGAGGTGGAGGTGGTTGATCCCGAGTACGTAGGTAGAAGGTGAAAAAAAAGAGCGTAGGAGCAGAGTGTTAGTGTTGGCATGAAGAATGGAAGATGACAAGAGATATATGTGCGAGGGACGAAAGGGACCAAATGGAGTGGAAAATGAGTGAAAATTTGTGTGATCGGGGCTACAGCAAGGTGAAAGAGGAAGGAATAATAAGAGCGATTTTATATGACGTGCTGTCATGGATTGAATCAAGGCATGTGAATCTGGTAAACAATGGAAAGCGTATATATATATTTGCTGTGTGGACGTATGTATACACATGTATGGCATTTCTTCGTCTTTTCCCTTGCGTCGCAAACTGGAGACAGGACAAAGTATAAAAAAAAAAAAAAAAAAAAAAATATAATATAACAAATATATAAATATATAATTATAAAATATATATAATATATATATATAAATAATATATCCTGCTTCGAGAAGGCGACTAAAGGGAGGAGCGGGGGCTGGAAATCCTCCCCTCTCGTTTTTTTTTTAATTTTCCAAAAGAAGGAACAGAGAAGGGGGCCAGGTGAGGGTATTCCCTCAAGGGCCCAGTCCTCTGTTCTTAACGCTACCTCGCTAATGCGGGAAATGGCGAATAGTTTGAAAGAAAAGAAAGAAATATATATGTTTATTTATTACAACAGTTTTGCCTTCCAGCTTGCCAATTCTTTTATTCTAATGACTTGTTACTCATAATTCTATCCCATCTGCATGTTTGAGTTTTGTAAGTAAAATTTTATGGACCATACTTGTGTACCTGCACTTTTGGTAGGTGTGATATGGTTAAAAATAAGGTCTTGTACAGTGATTTCAATGCTTGGGTACATTAATTTTACTTACAATATTATCTGGTGAGACTTTTATCTCAGTGCACTTAGTGACTTTATAGTACAAAATGCTTCGCCTTCACATTGTCCCAAATCATTCCTTTACCATTAGCAGCTAAGATGCCCATCACTTTTTTTTTTTTCTAACAGCAGTACAGATGCTGCCTTTGTCCAGTCCCTGGCACTTGGATGGCCAACTTCTCCATGCTTCCATGCACTTTTTGCTTATCCTCTCCACTCATCACCATCTAGGTCACCGTCCTATTTATGCTTCCAGCTTTTTTATTCTTTTAAAGATTTGTTTTTTTATTTTCTTTTATTATCATCTCCCAGTTTACTATTTCTCTTGTTGCCTCCTCTCATTGTATAGATAGACATTTCCCATTCACTGTAATTTTCTTTCATGAAGGTATTTTGTTGATCTCGTACAGATTTCATCCAGTGTTACTAGCATCCCTTCACAGGATAGAGGGGATGGGAGAGCTAACTGACCTCACCTGTCAGGCAGGTAGACAGTTAGTATATAATGATGACAGTAATAATAGAGCAAGATGTACTGCCGATTTCTCATATGTGACTTACCTCTGGTCCTCCTCCCAGGGATTTTGGGAAATATTTTGTCTTAGCCCTTAACATCTCCAAATTTTTGTCAGGGTGTGACATAAGTCTTTACTAAGATTTTTAAACTCTCTTTGGCTTTTGTACTTCTTTGATTTCTGTAATTCATAGCTTTGTCTTGAGTCTGTCCATTGCATTAGTTACCGATTGAATGACTTTCCCTTCTCCTCCTGTCAACTGTGGAACTTATCACTTACTTTTTTCTTTACAAGTCTTTCTTAATCATCTGATGCCGATAATCCCACTGTTCTTACTTACTTTCCTTCACTTCCTAACTCCATCACTTATTTTTTTCTTTAACTCCATCACTTATTTTTTTCTTTCAACTATTTCTTTTGCCATCATTGAACATATTTTCCTTTTTGGTTTTGGACCTGTCCTACATCTTGGAATGATAAAGCAGTACCCTATTAAAGTTCAGTAACACAAAAATGCAGTTTCTAAAAATCTTTCTCCAAATTTTTCTTGTTTTCCACCATTAAGTTTCACAGCTTGTCAGTTCAACCCTGCAGTAACATTAACTTGTTGGGCATAACCATATCTACTCTTCTCTGGATACCACACATAATGCTTATCAATTACTCTCCTCCAGTCAGGCTGAATGATTGTCATTTGAACAGTGAGGTAAGACTTCTTCCTCTCCTGGCTAGGAGAATGTCATTTGAACAGTGAGGTAAGACTTCTTCCTCTCCTGGCTAGATAACTCTTCTTCCTCCCCACTTGCTCTAATGATCTTAATCTTTTTCGAAGGGCCTTCTCATTGTTTTCTTCTCATCTCATTTTTGGATATTCATCTGGTTTTCTGCGTCAAGGTATCCATTCATAAAAAGTTCTTAATGGTCTATCTTCTTTCATTCTTTTTAAATACCTGCACCACCTTAACTGATTCTTCTGCACAAAATTCAGCACCTGGATGGCTTTGTTCCTCATTCTGTTGAATCTGGTAACTTCATATACTAGCATGAGTACCTGCTTTTCAGCAGTCTTAACTCTGCCCTCAGTCCTTGTAGTCACTCTACATGTTTATAATCCATGTGTGAAGACTGCTCTTAGAATGGATTGTTATATCAGGACCTTCACTCTGTGATTCGGTTCTTTCCCTCAAGAGTGAGTAAACTGTATTGACTTCTGTACTGTACAACTAATTCTCTTATTTATTTTACATTCTCCTGTGTCAACATTGGAATTAATTAGAATGAGTTGACTCCTCAACCTTAAACTGCTTTGATCATCAAATGATGATGCAAGGTTAGCTACTTTTATCATCAATTGATATGATTTTTTTTGTCTTGTTTGAATTCGTAGCTAGTGTGTGACTTCACCAGTTATCTATAGAAGTCACCAGAATTCTCACACCATGGCTCGAAAAAAAATCATGTTTAAGTTGCCTTTATATGTCACCATAAAAAGTGTATGTTATCTCTCACTCTCTCCCCAAGTAGAACACAGTTAATGAAAAAGTAATTTTTGAATAACAAACAACTGCTATAATATTTTTGATTTTATTTTGTTGATAATTTACTATAAGTATCATTATTTTGTATATTTTGTTCACCATTTCCTGCATGAGAATGGATGAAGTTGCTTTCGTCTAATCTGTACCCATCATATGTAATGCACTAAAAGTAGAGCTTACTGTACTCAACTAAGCTCCACAGACCTTTCTGAGGTTTACCTTGACCATTTCACAGGCTTCTGGTTCAGCCCATTGACATCATGTTACCCCCTGCATACCATATTTCTCCAGTTCACTCTTGTCTTATGCACACCTTTTACCCTTCTTCATGTTCAGGTCATGATATCTCTTTTAACAAACTCATGACTTTTTGAGGTTTTACTGTAACATTGTGTGAGATTAATGAGGGTTCCCAATAGTTGGGGTAACAGGTTGATGAGAAGAATGCAGGCACCACACCATGTTATGATGAGGACCATTTTCTCTTGAGAATATGCAATAGAATTAGAAATTGATTAAATGAGCAAGAAGAGTAAGCTAGTAAAATATCAATAACTTTAGTTGAAGAATTTAAGAATATGTGATGTTAGGTAAATTAGGAATGTAATGTGTATCTGGGGTTAGAAAAATGATTGTTAGTGGGCAAAAGTAAGTCATAAACAAAAAGTATTTGCCTTTATTATGGTCACAGTCATGTACTTTTCATGGTTTTTGTTTTCACCATACATATCACTGTAGAACTTATGAAGTTCACGATGTGTTTTCAGATTACCTGATAACTCGGCACCTGTATGAGGATAAGAGGCAGCATTCTCCTGGTGCTTTGACAGACCTGCGCTCAGCCCTGGTTAATAACACAATTTTTGCCTCTCTTGCTGTCAAGTATGACTTTCACAAATACTTTCGTCACTTTTCACCGGGTCTGGACCGTGTGGTGAGGGATTTTGTCAAAATGCAAGAGGAAAATGGCCATAAGATCAATGAGGAGGTAAAGTTTTTATTTTTGTTTCACACTGTTGATCAAGTTTGCTGAGAAAAAATAATGAGAATTACAAATTTTAATATTTTCCAATCTTTAGTCAGATTGCTAAAGTGCTGGTTGGTGAAGTGTAGATTTTTTTCGGAATTCTCTATGGCCTTGGGAAAATGGTGAGTGAGGGATAACAGCATTTGTCATTGGATAGTGTAATGTCATTTTAAGATGACAGAGCACAAGGTTTTAAGCTAGACTGATTAAAGACAGTGTTTTCAATTAAAACAATTAGTGATCCATTAATTTTATTGTATTTCTGGAAAACTAGAATTTAACTTTTAATGGTATGGCATTTGAGAAACATACACTAAAGTACCTTAGTTTCTTCCCCCTCCACATCCAGGCCTCACACACCTTTCCATGGCTTACTCCAGATGTTTCACATGCCCTGGTTCAGTCCATTGACAGCACTTTGACCCCAGTATGCCACATTCCTCCAAGTCACTCTATTCCTTGCATGCCACCCTCCTGTATGTTCAGGCCCTGATTGCCCAAAATCTTTTTCACTCCATCCTCCCACCTCCAAGTTGGTCTCCCGTTTCTCCTTGTTCCCACCACATCTGACATATATCCTCTTTGTCAACCTTTCCTCACTTATTCTCTCTATGTGTCCAAACAACACACCATCTTCTGCTCTCTTAACCACACTATTTCCACACATCTCTCTTACTCTTTCCTTACTTACTTGATCAAACCACCTCACACCACATATTGTCCTCAAACTTCTCATTTCCAATGCATCCACCCTCGTCCATACAACCCTATCTATATAACCCATGCCTCGCAACTATATGATATTGTTGGAACTACTATTTCTTCAACCATACCCTTTTTTGTTTTTTGAGATAAAGTTCTCTCTTTCCACACATTCTTCATCGCTCCCAGAACCTTTACCCCCTGCCCCACCCTATGACTCACTTCTGCTTCTATGGTTCCATTCGCTGCTAAGTCCATTCTCAGATATATAAAACACTTCACTTCCTCCAGTTGTTCTCCATTCAAACTTACATCCCAACTAACTTGTCTCTCAGCCCTGCTGAACCTAATATCCTTGCTCTTATTTACATTAACTCTCAACTTTCTCTTTTCACACACTCTTTCCAAACTCAGTCACCAACTTCAGTTTCTTACTCGAATCAGCCACTAAAGCTGTATCATCGGCAAACAACAACTGACTCACTTCCCTGGCCCTTTCATCCCCAACAGACTGCATACTCACCCCTCTTTCCAAAACTCTTGTATTTGAATCCCTAGCCACCTCATTCATAAACAAATTAAACAACCATGGGGACATCACACACCCCTGCTGCAGACCAACCTTCACTGGGAACCAGTCACTCTCCTCTCTTCCTACTCATACAGATGCCTTATATCCTTGATAAGAACTTTTCACATGCCCCTGGTTCAGTCCGTTGACAGCACGTCAACCCTAGTATACCACATCTTTTATGGGGTTGATGGTGGTGGTGGTGGTGTATGTGTGTGTGTGTGTGTGTGTGTGTGTAGGAGGGAATTAGTTGTTCTTTCCAGTTTTGTGTCTTGAAATTTTCTTATTGTTACTTGACTTCTAGGCAGAGCAGTTGAAGTTTTTGAATTAAGAAAGTAAAATTTTAAACTGAAACAAAACAGTTTTTATTATGTAAAATTCTAATGAGACTGAAATTGAGGTCTAGCCAGACAAGCTTTGTAGTCAAGTTCCTCCTCCCCCCCTCTATCATTCACTGATATCCACAGAAACTTGTTTGGCAGGATTTAAGGATCATAGTCCCTTTAACTCACACAGTGCAAAAAGTAGTTATGCTCTTAGAACTGTTTTTGATAAGCTTTGTTTCCAAGATATGTTGGATATTTGTGTTACCTGAAGAGCTAATAATACTATTTAATTAAAATTCAGTGATCTGGCTCATTCTGTGCTACACTGGTTGTCATGATACTATTATTAATTTTTATTGATCGACTCTGGTATTTGTACATGACAGTTGTTTTGTATGTTGAAGTCTCCAATCACAGACAGAAGTTTGATGCATACAAATGATGCCATTGTTTGTTTGTTCCTAATGGCATGTTGCTATGGCAGGAGAGGCAGTTTTACATTAAAAAGAAGTTTGTATTGTAATTATCATTTCCAGTGTTGCTGCTGCTTTTTTTTGTTTGTATCACTGTAATTCATATCATCTTTTTCTAGTATTACTTCATGGAAGAAGATGAGTGTGAGGCAGCAGAAGACATTGAAGTTCCTAAAGCTTTAGGTGATGTATTTGAGAGTGTAGCTGGGGCAATCTTCTTAGACTCTGGTGGCTCCCTTGATGCAGTGTGGTCTGTCTACTACACCATGATGTGTCATGAGATAGAGCAGTTCAGTGGTGTAGTACCCAAGTCTCCCATCCGTGAATTGTTGGAAATGGAACCTGAGACAGCTAAGTTTGGTAAGCCAGAACGCTTGGTTGATGGCAAGGTCAGGGTTTCAGTTGAGATATTTGGCAAGGGGTCTTTCTCAGGAGTTGGTCGTAATTATCGTATAGCCAAGTCAACTGCAGCAAAACGAGCATTACGACATCTTAAGAAACTACAGATGATTGCTAACCAAGGTCTCTGATGCAAGTAAAAGAATCAAGTATGAAGAACCTGAAGCAAACTTTAATCAGAGCGTGTATAGGATGGAAATTTTTGGAATATTTGTATGAATTCAGAATGCAGATATGCTGTTATTAATGTTGGAGGTTTCATTTAATTTTTGAAGATCATACAACTGAAAGGCTCTGTATGCTATTCTGAGTACTTTTTTAATGATTTGTAAATTTATTTGCAGAAAATGCAATTTTAGTTAGAGCTTGACAGGAATGGGGCAGTAGAAAAGACATATGTAACTTGTATCCATTGTGGGTGATGAATTAATAGCCTTGATGTTGTATCACCAATTTCTTATTATGTTTAAAAAATTATAATATTGCAATTGGATTAATCTTCAGTATTAGATGTAAATAACCAAGGTTTTTAGCTATATTCAGTCGGTGGATGTATATCCTAAGAGTACAAAATGCATAATATACTAGTAAAGATTCTTCAGTACAGATGCATACTGTATTAAGAGTCAAGTGCAATTGACATTGTTTACTGATGTACAGGAATTCCTCCTTAGATATGTTTTAGTTCATATTTTATTTGGGTAGGGATTGCACAGGGGTTGGAGCATCAAGCCAAGCACTCTAAGTAGTGGATATAAGGCATGCATATAGCCTTTCCACATGAATTAGAGTAGGAAATTGGTCTTTGATGTTTCATTGATCCCTTGGCTGTGACACTTGCCCACTCTCTTCTTGATCCATTCAGTACAGCGGACAGTTACATGGGTCGTTGGAGGATAGTGGGGGACCTTCGTCATAACAGATTATTAGTAAGGTGTGGTGATTTCTTTGAAATATGTCTTAATTCTTTGCTGTAGTTCTCTTCAAATGAGTGTGGAAGGACCATTGTTGTTACTTTCTTTCACTGGGGTTTAACTGCTCTGTTTTTGATAAATTACAGCTGGGCACAGTGTAAGGATATTAGGTTTTATTAATGACACTCTGTCCCGGTGACTAAGCAGTGAAGTTAGTAAGCATGCTATCGTTCATTATTTTTATTTCTGTAGTTTGTGTCTTGTGTACCTAACTCCAACTATCTCTTAGTGACCCAGAACTATAACTGTGCCACCATTTTGCTGTGATTCCTTACCTGATATTGAGTTCAAATTAAAGTCTTATGTTTATTATCTTATATATTGCTTTTTGTTTAAGTGCAAATTGTTTATTGTTAAATTTTACTTGAAAGATTAATAAAAAAGCTTCTTAGATTTTTGGGTTAGTTATACATAGTTATAATATAAACTGCCGTGATCTAGGATTTTGTGCATTTATAGAGTACAGGTCAACAAGTGAGACTGCTTGTTATTATACTAAAGAAGTCTGTGAATTTTAATTCTACCTACAAGTGTGTAGTACATGTAGATGCTTCAGCCTCTGTTTTACATATGGGTATAGTTTCAATGATGTTGGCAAAATTGCAAAAATATTATTACTATAATGAAATGTATAATGTGCAACATTGCCATATTTGGAATTTACATAATATTGGCTTACAGATGACTTTAACAAAAACTAAGTTGATATGCTGAATATATGCACTCAAACTTACACAGGCTCACTGTATGTGGATACACTTTCTCCTTGATATCATTATCTGTATATCTCTAATATGACTGATATTCTGTGTGAGATTCTGTAGTATATGCCTATTCCCTCTTCCAAAGTGGGACAGTACCTATAGAATCTTTTCCAATTATAGTTTAAACTACAGTCTATCATATAATTTCTTCACCATTATCATGTCACTTGTGTTTTCCATTTTAACTTTTCAGCACTTACGTTATCATCATTCTGGATTTTTCTGTGCCTCGCCTAGTGAGTAAACTTGTGTATGTACAGGGATACAGGTTGTTGGAAGTAAAGAAAAAATGATTGAGATGAGGATGCTGTACTCTCATTGCAGCTAGGATATTGTGACTTGAAAATTGATCAGCCCACTGTTTGAGCCTCTGTGTGATTATCTAAGGAATGTAGGAGAAAGCAATCAGGAAAGGGAAATGCTGTTCTTCAGATAGTGGTGATTCTCCGATCAGTTGCAGGCAACTTATCTTTGAATGCCATCATGATAGACACCTAATATCCCAGTTATTGATTACCATTATGCTTCAGGTTTTTACCTCATGTGTCTGCAGTAACTTGTATAGATGTGTTTGTTATAGCCCTATCCCCCCAAAAAGGAGGAATAATAATATGTGTGTTTATGTGTGTGATAACTGTGTACTATGTGTAATTATGATTTGTTTGTTATAGAGAGTTTTACACCCGTGTTGCCCCATTGCTTACTTAATCTTGTACATGTATCCTGTCTTGATATTATGTGTAGGCACAGAGATACACATCTCAGCTTATGTCAGTTACGAATTCATTGATCATCCAAAGGGGGGAAGAGCAGCTGGGTTTGGCTGTGAGTAGCTGCCCTGTCAGGGACTTGAACCCAGACCTATTAGATTGGTAGGTGTGTGTGTGTGTGTGTGTGTGTGTGTGTGTGTGTGTGTGTGTGTTTTATTGCTTTAGGTGTGTTATGGGAAGAGAGTTTTACACTCCAGTTGCCCTTTGTGCGTAATTACCTATTTGTACTGTATCGGGAGGGAGTTGAACACTTTTGGGGCCCCATCCCCGTGAACATTCTGTACTATCATACAGATTTTGAAGTTTAATATGTTGTCTGCACTAACAGTGTCTTCTGTTATTCTATTCTGTTCATTCTTTTACTGTAAAACTACCACTTTAAGTCTTTTTTAGCAAGATTCTTACTTAATTTTATTTTAAGTTCTTTGGTTATTCTATCTGTACATTTCCTGGAGAACTGACCACTGTCCATGTTCATCTATTTGTTTTCAGAATTTAAAGGTTGTGATTAGGTCACTCCTCACTCCTCTTTCTTCCAAGATGGGCAAAAGTAAATCCTTTAGCCATTCCTTTTAATTACGATCTCTTAATTCTGTTATGTACTATCTTTGTTTCCATCCTCCAGACCCTCTCTGTTAGTTCTGTATTGTTCTTTAGGTACAGTGACCAAACTTGAGAAGCATATTCTAGTTTTGGCCTTAATTAGGATATGAACAACCAACTGATTATTTCCCTATTCATATGCTGGAAAGCTGTTTTGATGCCAGAATTTTTCTCCTTTACTATTCTTTGGTGAAAGATAAGGGATGGTATCGAATTCCAACATTCTTTACTATTATACTTCTTAAATTTATTTATGCTCTTTACATTAACCGTGTCCTCATTCATTCTGTTCCATTCATCCACCACTCTTATACTTTAAAAGTACTTTACACCTTTTTTAACTGGGTATTTGCTGAATTTGATGATATGTCCTGTGGTTGTTCAATCTCTACATCTCAAAAAAGAACTATTCACTATCCACATCATTGATCAGTTTTAAAAACTTAAAGGTTGTGATCTTGTTCCCCTTCACTCTTTTCTCTTCCTAGGTCATCAAATTTAAAGTCTTTAACATTTCGTTGTAACTTAGCTCTTTAACATTTCGTTGTAACTTAGCTCTCTTAATTCTGGTACAATCAGTGTTGCTCCTCTCTAAACCTTTTCTATTAGCTCTTTATGTTTCTTTAGGTCAGCAGACCAAATTTGGGAAATATTTTATAGTTTTAGCTTTATTTAGGAGATGAACAGCTTGCTTGATATTTCCTTATGCATACAGTATCCACACCCCTTATATTTTCAAAGACAGAGCATGGCTAAGGTTTATTGTACGTACAAGCATATGATGCTCACAGGATAAAATCACCATACATCCGATCACTGAGACTAGTGTTTATAATGGTGAGAGCACGAGCACTTTACCTCAATGTACCTCAGGCTATCTTGAGGGAAGGGAAGGATTTTTTTTTTCTTAACTCTCCGTGGCTGCTTCTTTATTTGGGGAATTTTGCCTCTGGGTGCTGTATCTCTTTCACTTGTACTTCGTGATGGTTGGCGTTTCCCTTTCTAAGGTGAAAAGACCCAAATTCTTGCTTGAATGCAAGAAAATGTGGGTATGTCTGAGATTTTTTGTCGCATTGGGTGCTGAAAATGTATGATCACGTAGCTGCTTTCTGCAGCACCTAACCTGTCCCTCACTTCATTTAGATCAAGACTGTATGGACCTAAAATACCTTAGAAATCTTGCCAGTTTCTCCAGATGTTTGTAGATGGTATTCAAGTTCCAAAGGAGAGATCACAAAGTACTTAAATGTAAGTCTGACATTTCCTTTGAAAATGTATGGGGAGGTGGACATAGTTTTTTGTGGACACTGTTTATTTGAAAGCTTTTCTGATGTTTGCCAGAAGACAATTTGTCTTTTCTTTTTTCCTAAGGCGAGACTTTGGTGATAGGAACATTGCTGACTGCCATTGGCAAGTCTTTCGCACTTACAGAAACTTGAAGATTATTTCCTACCATAGTATAATCATAATAAGGTGGCCTTCTTTCACTTTGTCTCAACCTCATTACTTTACAATGCTTGGATTGGATTTTGTCAGCCATGTATCAGACCATATTTGGAATGTATTGAGGTCTCTTTGTAAGTTGATACAAGCCTCTTTTCTATCCACTTCACTCATGACTTTTCATCATCTGCAAACATATTCAGGTAGGATTCTACATATTCAAGCACATCATTCACATAGTAGATCAGGAAGAATAATGGTCCTAGTTAGAATCCTGGGGCATCCCTTTTACAACTTCCACCTATTTGGAGACTGCTCTGACATGCATCCTTCGTTCCCTTCCACTAAGATAATCTATCCATGGGAGGAGTCTCCTTATTCCTGCCTGGCATTCCAACTTCTTAATCATCCTATGTGTTAATGTGTCAAACGTTTTTTGTTAGTCAATTTATAAACAATCTACCCAGCCTTTCCCTTTATTTACGGCAGACCTCACTCACTCACAACTCTTAAGATGTTCAGTTCACATGGGCTCATTACCCTAAAACTGTGCTGCCTCTCACATAGGTATTTCTTCTATATAGATTCATGCATATGCTTTATGGTTAACTTTTCCATCACCTTACAGACCATACTTGTGAAGGAGACTGATCTGTAGTTCAATGCCTCCTCCTGGTGCCCTTTATTATAGATGGGTATGATGTATGCCTTTTTCAACTCCTTTGGTGCTCTGCCTTTCTCCAGCAACATTGTGAACAGTATTTCAAGAGGCTCCTCTCATGTATCTGCACACATGTTGAGCACTTATGGTGAAATTTCATCAGAAACCTGAGCCTTGTTTAGCTTGAGACCTTTTAGTATTGTTAATTTTTTTTTTTTGTAGATATCTCAGTGTTTTCTAAGGCTTTTTTCCCATGTCATATCTCTAGTTATGGGGCTACAGTGTCTTCCACTGTGAAAATACTTTTGAACTTGTCATTCTACTCCTTACATCATCCTTAACTTTGTCTGGGTGTGTTTGTATGTGTGTGTGTTTGCTACAGCTCAAGAATGTGAAGTTGTAGAAACATGATATTACATTCAGATATTAGGGTATCTGTTATGACTTTTTATCTTGTTTTCTTCCATTTCTATTCATATTCAATGGGAATTGACTTCAGTACCTCCTTTTATCATTTGATAAACCTTCTTTGTTTGGAGTTTTCAAGTTACTGTCTAAATCCCATGGCAGCCCTTATCATTTGTTTACAGTGATAAAGGAGATGAGATGAGCAACGGAACCCTCCTAACGTTTCATCGAATATAGTCATGAAGAGAGTGTTTCCTTTGTTGGTTTGTCTGAATACAAAGCATTCAGTGTATTTTGTGTTCAGGTTGATAGTTTTGGATGAAATATTTAGAGAGGGGATCTGTTTGGGTCATTGCACATTGGGGCATTGTCCTTTGTGCTCTGAGTGCAAAATTTTTAGTTCTTTGTAAATATTAGCTGGTTTATGTATAGATTTGAAGTCTTATTTGATTAAATTAGCAGATCACTGTTGCACTGTGAAATGTAGTTAAAAATGGGAATAGATGGGAACAATTTATGTTATGTATTAGGAAACTGTCTTTGGTATCACTTGTTGACTTTATGGATGTGTTTAGATATCGATATAATTTCATAATTTTGGTCTTTATTATTTTTATGCGGAGCTGGCAGTTTATGACTAGAACCAAGTAAGTGCCTTCTGCAGATATATTTGTGCACTATTGTTTAAAAATTTTTTCACACTTTTCTTTTTTATATGATAAGCCTTGTAATTTATACTTTGAAGAATCCTTTAAAAGATACTTATGAGTTTATATAAAAACTAGAATGATTTATTCTGTATATGCTTTATCATCACATAAATTTTCAGTAAGCTTCATGACAAAGAGCATTTAGTATTGGCAAATGAAGTTTAATTGTACTAAATACCTCAGCAGCATAAAAGTTCTGTAGGTATGTCAGTCATTGTTGTTTACACTATGATTTGAAATCAGTTTATTCCATATTGGTTTAGACAATATTTTAATGGTAAGTTTTAGTTCATTCATGATTATTGTCCTGTGAAATTCTTGATGAAGACTTTTTTTCTCTTTCAGAGCAATACAATTTTATTTTATCTTCATTATTTTTATGTTGATAGGGAAGTTGAGTATGAGATAAGAAATTTTTTAAGTTACTTATATGGTATGTATTTTTTATTAATTTGGAACATAATATTTAAAGTGAATGTAGATAGATAGAATCTCCAAAGTTATCTCTTTAAATCTCACAATTAGGTGTCTTCATTATTGTGTGTATTGTTCTATTCATTATTAGGTATGTATTCTTTTGTTCCTGCTCACCATTTCCGGCCTTACTGAGATAGCATCAGAAAACAGGCTACAGAGACTTATAGGGGTAAATCCTCACTTCTGTGTTCTTTCTTTGGAAAGAAATGATACAGGAAGGTAAGATTTTCAGTCTTCTTTCCCACCCCTCTTATTTGCCTTCTGTGACATGCAGTAGATACATAGGTAGTATTCTTTCTCCTCCATTCCCCTCAAACTCTACAAATGAGCTCCCTGAGGAGCAGTTCTTTCTTTAACCCTCTTCATTGTCTCCTACATGACTTTCCAACACCTCTCATATTAAAGACCTTTCATATGCAGACAACATAGTCTCATCAGAATTACCTGACACTACCCAAGGAGCAAACATGTAGCTTGGCATCTTACAGTTAGAATGCTTCTTACTCAGATCAGAATATCTACATTGCCTCTGAAATCCATCTCCCATATCACTGGACAGACATGAATCCAACCTGCACTCTCTGATAACCCAAAATGGTCTGCCACTTCCCATCAAAAGTTCAACCAAGCTAGGTATTACATATGACACACACTGACATTTGCTTTCCTCTCCATAAACATGAACACAAAGGCAATGAACAAAGTAAATGCTCATAGAATACTTACTGGCACCAGTTTTGGATGAGAAAGTCCTTATCATTTATAAACAGTGTATGCACTCCACCCTAAGCAAGACGTCAGCAGCCACAAACACCCAGTATTTAAACACCAAAACAAAGGTGTTTGATCCCACTTCATTGTGCTTGGCATCCAATTCTTTGCAACAGCCGTAGACCATCCCATCCTAACCACACCATAACCAACCACAACCCCCAAACACATGCAAAAACTTATCCCTAATTCACACTTAAACATTTTGTACTCAGATCCTTCCCTCCTACAAATCATGACATTAAATAAGCACATACACAAACTAATGACTCAACACACACTGTAAACAGCAGCCTTCCCAATAAAGACTTATATTATATCCTAACAGAGGTACATCCACCAGAAACTAGACCCCCTTGGCATGAACACATGATACTTTCCTATCTGGACTGCAGTCATCTCTGCAACATTACAAACACATATTCATTATATTGTAGGACCTCTCATATGCAGATGACCTCACAGTCACATCATAATTCATAGACACCTCTATAGCAACAACGAACATGCTGCACTCTATTACACAATTGGAACAGTGGCTCACCCAGAACAGAACAGAATGACTGCATCTCCAGAAAAGCCTTCAATCACTTTTAACCCCAGGTAGACATGAATCCAGCTTTCACCTTTAAGTTACTTTGATTGGATGGTCATTCTTGATGAACAAAGCTCTAACCATTCTAGACATCTCTTACGACACCTGTGGCATTCACTCCCTACACCAGACATGACATACAAGCAGCACAAAAACTATATACTCTCAGAACACTGACTGGCACCAGATATGGATAAGAAAAAGAATCCATTAGTATCCTCTACAAACAATTCAACATCTTCATTTTTAACTAACAAACAGCAAACTTGAAGATATATCTAATGGGAAAGGCCACATTAGACCCATCTCTGAGGTATTGCATATAGTGTCATTTTTGTTGACAAGCATTCATTTCAAAACTTGCTTTGGTTTGAGAAATCTTTTGTAGGATGTATAAGTCTCCAAATATTGCTGCTTTTTTTCATTTTCTTGTTTGGGATATGTGACACAAGTTGGTTCATAAAATACTTTTTAAGTAACCCTTATGTTAGTCATAAAACTTTTTTGATCTATTCAAGACTCTTTTGCAAATTTTATCAAATTATATAAACCTGAACATTTTCCAGGTGTATTTGTTGATAGATTTAATTTGAAAGTATTCCAGTTCATAATTCATTTCATATTGATATGTTTAGAGCTGTTCATATCATCTAGGTTATATTTAACATTTATGATGATATTGATAATTTGAGTGCTGGCTGTTACCAGCTTGAGTAGGATGCTTAATTTGGCTTACTGTCACAAATTATAACTTTCAGTGATTGATATTTCTTTGATTTTTAAATCAAACAAATGGTAAACTTTATGAATGCTTTCCTTTTCCATATCAGTTGTCGTTGCTTTTCAAGCTATGCTTTCTGGTTAACATTTTGAGCTCCACCACGTGGCCAGTCTCTGGTTTAGTTTTCTTCTCAAGTTGATATTTGTATACTTCCTTTTTTTGGACCTGTCATGGAAATATTTTGTGAGCAATTATTTAACTGGGAAGGATAGATACAGAGGAAGATTGCAACAAACTGTTTTGGCTGCTTGGTTCTATTCTGGTTTTAGCATTGCATTTGCTTATTGTAAAAGGTATTACTCTCCAGACCTCTCTGAACCACTTGCACTATGTTTATTCACATTCCTTATCCATATGATATTATTCTTCATTTCTTCATCACTAGTTGATGCATATCTCTTGTATATTTTTTTGAGCTTTGCATCCCTCACACGCTCTTTGCTTCCACATTCCTCACACCCGTCATTCTCACTTCTTATACTACCCTTCTTCACACCCATCTCTCTCATACTCATCGGAAACCAGCACAGGGATCAAAGTACAATATGACTGGATTTTTATTTGAAATGCTGATGTAGATAATCAGGCCAGGTATAAAGTAATTTTGGTTGAAAGATTTTCACCCAGACTGTCTTACACATTTCCAGTTGCTCAGATTTTAAAGGACAGTATTAGTGATAATCTATTATTCTCTGTTTTGAGTAAAACAATGGGTTAATGCATCTCATCACATTCAAATATACTAATCCTGGCTGTCAGTAGTGTATGGTGAAATCACAGGCTCTAGAGCTTATGAGTACCGACTAAAGATAGCTTCTCTTTTCCCATTGTTTATATCGTACAATTGTTTATAGACTTCTTAAATCTCCTTTCTTGTATATTATTTTTAGTTAGTTTTGAGACTAGTTGAGACTAGTATTTATTTAATACAAATGACAAATGCAAAGAGTAGGCAGTGTGATGTTTCTTGGTGTAGTGTACTTTGTACTTGCAAGCCATAGAAAAAGTTCTTAAGTGCTTGTTTGAAAACAACTTTAGAAACAGTGGCTGATCAAAAAGAGAAACAAGCTATAAGTAGCTGATAAACTATCATTTGTGTGGTAAACAGCAGAAAAGGATGGACTTACTGTAAAGATGGCCCACAACATAGTATTGCTCTTAATCTCTACTAAGGCAAGCACTTGCTGAAGAAAGGCTTGATACCAAGCCTATTTCTGTAGCTGGTGTAAACAGCTCCAGTTCTAAAAAGTGGACTCAGGAAACCAGAGCAACTTAGCCTGCAGCTGGTTGTGCAAGAGAGGCTAATGAAACAAGGGAGGAAACCTTTAAAAAGATGTGTAAACTCAGTTTAGTCAATGAATTGCTTGTGTGCCAAAATTTACACACGCATTTACATGTACACTGGGATGCAGTTAGACGATTGTACATTTGTGAATTACATAATTTTACATTTTCACATTTTGTAGACTACATGTATATATGAAGGTTACATTTCTTTTTGATGTTATCGGACTCTGTGCTTGAGGTATCTTCTTTGAGTGATTGAGGAGAATACAGCCTCATAAAAGAACTTGTCGCATCAAAGGAATACATCCTGTCCTTACTACTGATTGTAGTGCAGTTGGAAAGGAAGCAACAGCAGACTATGTAAGCTGCTGCTGTTTATCATATGCACCACTCAGAGCAGGAGCTGTTTATACTGTCTGTGGGAACACATATATCACACTTTTCTTGAATTGGTGCATGACATTGTAGACATAAGGAATAATTATATGCTGTGGATCACCTGTTTGGTGTTTATTGCCCACAATGGTTTATCTGCTGTTTGTAGTTCTGAAACATTAAGTCTTTGTGTTTCATTTTGCAAAGCCACTCTCTTCTACTGTTTTCTTCAAAAGGAAACATGAGACTTTTACACTATTGCTTTCTCTACAGTATATACCCTTAATTAGTACACTGCTTCCTTTTGGCACTATTAACAAAATGCTGCTGTTTTTCGTTAACAAAAACTATAATAGTAATGTATACAGAAAAGTATAATTTAAAACTGTGGATGATTGGAGGATATAGACAAAGGCTAAAAAAGTATTGTCATTGATCATCAGACATCAGCTCTTCAGGCCTGAGACATCATTTAAAATTAACAGTAGATTTGAAAGTGATATGAGTGCTGAATTTATTAATTTGATCCTATGAAAGAATAGCTACAGATTGTTACTGGTATCATCCTTTGAGCATTTTATATTTAAATTTGATGAAAACCTATAGGTACAAATGAAACCATGTCTAAGGCAGATTAGGTTTAGCAGGTTAGTTGAATTGGAAATAAGTATACCTCTTTCATATTCATTACAATAATAAGTTGAGTTAATCATTACAGTCAAAGACTAATACAGCATTGTTCTTTAAAGAGTACAGTATAAATAGGTATATTATTATATGTGATACAAATGTGGATATGATGCCATGAACCATAACATATTTTGCCCAGAATATCAACATTATATCTCTTCACATTGAAGTCTGGTTTGTACACATTTCCATTATTTTCATTTTTTATATTCATTTATTATACTTTGTCGCTGTCTCCTGCATTAGCGAGGTAGCGCAAGGAAGCAGACGAAAGATGGCCCAACCCACACACATACACATATATATACATACATGCCCACTCACACATATATACATACCTATTATGTATTATTTCTATTATTATTATTATTATTATTATTATACTTTATCGCTGTTTCCCGTATCAGCTAGGTAGCGCCAGGAAACAGACGAAAAAGACCCATCCACTCATATACACATACAAGCACATGCATGTACATTTACACACACACACACACACACATATATATATATATATATATATATATATATATATATATATATATATATATATATATATATATATATATATATTGGAAAGGATCACAATTTTGCATGTGATCAAGATATTCCTATGCGTCCACCGGGAAAATGAAACACGATAAGTTCCCAAGTGCACTTTTGTGTAATAATCACATCATCAGGGGAGAGACGAGAGAAATATATGTATATCAACTGACTGTTATATTTCTCTCTTGTGTCTCCCCTGATGATGTGATTATTACACGAAAGTGCACTTGGGAACTTATTGTGTTTCATTTTCCCCGTGGACTCATAGGAATATATATATATATATATATATATATATATATATATATATATATATATATATATATATATTTTTTTTTTTTTTTTTTTTTTTTTTTTTATACTTTGTCGCTGTCTCCCGCGTTTGCGAGGTAGCGCAAGGAAACAGACGAAAGAAATGGCCCAACCCCCCCCCCCCCATACACATGTACATACACACGTCCACACACGCAAATATACATACCTACACAGCTTTCCATGGTTTACCCCAGACGCTTCACATGCCTTGCTTCAATCCACTGACAGCACGTCAACCCCTGTATACCACATGACTCCAATTCACTCTATTTCTTGCCCTCCTTTCACCCTCCTGCATGTTCAGGCCCCGATCACACAAAATCTTTTTCACTCCATCTTTCCACCTCCAATTTGGTCTCCCTCTTCTCCTCGTTCCCTCCACCTCCGACACATATATCCTCTTGGTCAATCTCTCCTCACTCATTCTCTCCATGTGCCCAAACCATTTCAAAACACCCTCTTCTGCTCTCTCGACCACGCTCTTTTTATTTCCACACATCTCTCTTACCCTTACGTTACTTACTCGATCAAACCACCTCACACCACACATTGTCCTCAAACATCTCATTTCCAGCACATCCATCCTCCTGCGCACATCTCTATCCATAGCCCACGCCTCGCAACCATACAGCATTGTTGGAACCACTATTCCCTCAAACATACCCATTTTTGCTTTCCGAGATAATGTTCTCGACTTCCACACATTTTTCAAGGCTCCCAAAATTTTCGCCCCCTCCCCCACCCTATGATCCACTTCCGCTTCCATGGTTCCATCCGCTGCCAGATCCACTCCCAGATATCTAAAACACTTCACTTCCTCCAGTTTTTCTCCATTCAAACTCACCTCCCAATTGACTTGACCCTCACCCCTACTGTACCTAATAACCTTGCTCTTATTCACATTTACTCTCAACTTTCTTCTTCCACACACTTTACCAAACTTTATTACAAAATAAAAAACACTACCTTAAAACTCAATTCTAACAGTTTAACTACACAATAAATTTTACTAAGTTTTACCAGCTTCATCAATGACCTGTGAGTTTCTTCTTACTAGAGACAAGTGCATTGCACCCCAAATCGGAAAATGATATCCCGTGAGCTTCGAAACTGAGGATTCTTGTGTTTGTGAGATGACTAACATATACATATCCTGCAGATGGTAGGACTGCATCTAGATTAATAGTAAATAGTAAATTTTATATTAAATTGGGCACAGAAGTCACACACCAAGTAGTGGCATGAATGCTTGATCCATAAGATTAATTGTCCATGTATGTAACTGTTCTTCCACTTGAATTTTGTTTTGCAAATATGTATTAAGCATACCATGAATGCAATTTGTCATGCAGTTTTTGTAAATGTGAAAGAAATTCTTACACACATTCACTATGGATAAACTACAGTTTTCATTACAGAAAAGTACAATGAACTTAAATTGCAATGAGGCAAATTCAGATATTTAAACATTCAGGTTGTATATATGTGTGTAAGATAGCTACCTGCACTTTACTGCCGTATGATATTGCAACAAAAATCTGATAACTGTTTTTGTAAGTCAAAAATGTTTTCATATATCTCTAGTACAAATGAATTACTTTTTCCTTGTTTTTAGAGGAACACTGGTTTTCTTAAGTGCACTTAGCTCAGTAGTCTTTGAGAAGCATTTTTCCCTAATTGCAAAATGTATTCTTGACATATTTTGCTTCTTAAATTGTTATAGTATGATTTCCAAGACTTAATGAGATTTATATTTCAAAAATTGAGTTTTGTCATGCTAAAACTTTCCTTAATATCTCTGGGGGTTTCAGCAGTACTTTCGAAGGATCAGATTAGGTACTCGACAAGTTTGTTTTTAAAAAGTTATATTCATGAGATGTTGAGTTTTAATGTTTCCATTTGTATGAGAACCTTATTTCCATTTAATGTAAGTACTGTTTGTAATATCCAGTGCAATGATGAAATATTTTCTTAACTTTAGATTACAGTACATAACTCTAAGGATTTCTAATAATATATTTTACTGGAACCTCCGTAGGTTTTCTTTTTACTGTATAAAATTTGGGTAATTTGTAAACTATTGTATTTTCCATTTAATTTGGTTTTAAACAAAATTTAAAAATGTAGATTTTAAATGAGTTTTGAATATGTTGATTTAAAGTTGAGAATTTCCAAAATACCTAACATCATTACTTTGGGAAATTTATATCGCTTTTTCTTTGAGGTTTGCATACCTTTATCCAGGCTATAATTTAGTACTTTTTATGTTGTTAGAGGAACATTTTATGTTGGTGGTATGCTTAGTATTGCAATTATTTACCTTTAGGTAAAGGATGGAAGTGTGAAGAGACATCAGTTTCATGGATGAAACAGCTTGGTATATGCTTTATAATAATTATCTGTAGTGCTGTGGACTTTGATGACTTTACACAGTGGACATTGTGATGACGAGTAAATGGCTAAGGAAGTTGAATGCTTTTGATGGGAATGGAATTTGATGATATTGTTATTCTCATTTTTTCTCTTGACCATTGGTTGCACATCCATTTTGATTTTGATAACATGCATTTGTTAAATGTCTTCAGATGAACTTGCTCAGTTTCCAGTTATTCACCAGTAATTGTTAATACTGCCACTGCATAAAATAATTACTTCTTATCAACGGAAATGTTTGGGACTGATATAAAATGTGTATGTACATTCGTAAAGTTCTGCCTGTTGAATGAAATTTTAAAGTTTATGTGCTGTACTCAGCTCCTCATATCAATGGATTAATCCATTTTTCTTAATAGGAATTAAAGATAGCTGATTTATCCTTGCTCAAGTAATGTTTTTCTCATGGTAGCACAAAGATATTTGATAGGGGGTTAAAGCTTATAATAATGTTTTCACTGTAAAGGTTAAACCTCTTGCATACTTTTCTTGGACTGAAAAGACACATACTGTTAGCAGAGAGGAAATTAGCATTGGCAAGCATCTATAGTGGTGGCATTTTCTGATTGGCAAGGCTTTGGGGACTGTTGTTGAATAATTGGCCATTTCATCTAAATTCCAAGGTTCCATTGTAATTTGTTGCCAGGACTCAGGTTTCTTTATCTCAAAAACAAGATATGTAAGTCCCTTGATGAACACTTAAATGTTTGTTTATTTTTATCTAACTACAGTTCTTCTTTAGCAGTTTAGCTCTTTAGTGAGAAATTCAAATACGTTGATGGTTAGCAATAGTCCAGTGACTTGTTCAAACAGATCAGAAAATTTGCCTCTTTTTGAAAATGTTTGGTGTAGAAAACCAGTCTGTTCATTCTTATTTTGGTAAATGTTCGTGTAGCTTGCATGACTTCATATATGTTAAGTTTAGACAGTTTCTCTTAATTCAATGCCACTTTGTTATTTTAAAGTCAGTGATTATGCATAGCTTTTTCTTTATTGCAAAACAGGTGTTGATAAAAAAAAAGAAGAAATATTGATGTAAAAGTGCCATCCATAGACTGAGAGAGTTCATCTGTGAAGAGTTTCACTCTTATCTGCTGCAGCAGGATGTGTTAGTTGACAGTCTGCAGCTGCTCATGTTTACTTGTTCAGTCTTCTTGATGGAGCAGGTTTTCTAGTTCTGTAACATATTTTGATATTGCTCTGTGGGCAAGCTTGGATCCTTGGTTATGAATTTTTCCTAGTCAAAATATGATCCAAGGTTGTACATGTTCCAAATAGGGGCTTCGGTAGGTAAATGGTGTTAGTTAGGCCATTTTTTTTTTTGTTATTGGTGCCATTGCAGGTTGTAATAGTTAGCCGTTAGTGCCTCCAAGCTTACAGCGAGGGAGGCGATGGCAGCTAGCAATCTCCTCATGTGATCCACTCCCTGCAGTGGTGCTCATCCATCTAGTTAATAAGTAAATTTCAAGAGTTCGTGCATATAGTTCATATTGCTTACCTAGTAATCAACTGTTTGGAGTGCAACATTGAGAACCAACCAGTCATCTCTACTAAGTGATTGTTCAGGAAAATTGTTTTACATCATTAAGCAACAAGGGAATTTTTTTATGTCCACAATGTAAACTTCAGAAAACTTCTTGATTATAATTCTTTTACAGAGATTTCCTCAATTTTGCACAAAGGAACATAACTCAGCTGGGGCTAGGGTCTGGTTTCCATGTCACAGAGAGGAGTAATAGCCTTTCCAGCATTCTCTTTGTGATAGGGAGACCTGGCTTCCACTTGCTCCGTCAGTCAGCTGTAGAAACTGCAGTGTTGTTTGCTGCAGGGGTCATATGTGTTAATGTTAAGTGATCTCAATGTGCTGACGTTTTTTCATATTTTTATAGGCCTAAGGTTTAATGATTACACAGGAACTGTATTATTGCTAGCAAGACACTTGCACTTTTAAAAATGGCACATTGCTTAGTAGATGCTCACTTAGTTGACAGCACTATAAATAGAAAACTTATGAATAATTTCACGAAAAAGACGTGCCACCTTGCATCTTTGCTTAACTTTCTTGGACATTATACCTGATATGCAGGCATCAGAGCTTTAGTGTTTCAGTTGAAGTTTATGAAGTTACAAGGCTGTGAAGGTTTCAGTTACAGGAATTCTCTAAAGTGAGAAGTTGACCCATAGAAAAACATTCTAGACTGCAACTCTTTTGAATTCTGAATTGGGGCAAAATATTAGAATGATAATCACTTTGTAATTGCTCCTGTTAACTTCATATAGGTTGTGGTCTTACTGTCTTGCTCTAAAATCAGTTCTTGACAAAATAATAATGGATAGTTGTAAAATCTTAATTAATTACAGAGAATACAGTATTCTTGTATGACAATTGTATAGGATATAATTTTTTGAAGTTAGAAAAGAAGGGCATGTTTAAGTAAGATTCCTCTAAATACAATGAGCAGTCACAACTCTTGGTTTTTTTTTAATAAATTACATATTAGTTGTTCTTTTAGGGTTTCTTCATGGTTGCATTTAGCTTACAGTTTATGTTCATTTAACTGAGAAATCACAAGATATGTTAAAGTATAACAAATTTTAATAAGCATATTTTGTTTTGAGCAAACTTAAGCCATCATATTTATGTGTTGAAGCAATGATTTTTAGCTGCTAAAAACATTATGGTAGATTTTATGGGGATTACAGACAGGACATCAGTTATTCCATAGTCTCTCAGTTACATGTTTCATCAGTGTATTTCATTATGGCAAAAAAAAATCAAAGTGATTTTAATAGAATGTTTCAGAAGACATGAATCATTGAGGAATGATGAAAATCTTTAAAATTACACCAAGACCTGTCCTGTTGTACACAGAGTTTATAATAAAGAAACTGTATCCTCTGCAAAAAACCGATTTTAATTTTCTTCCCCACTCGGTGTTTGATACTGCATAGTACAGTGACCAACAACATATGGTTGCTCTTTTACAAAATATTTTGTATATATTATTCATTCGTTACAAACAGATCTTGCTTAAATTCTCTTATGCCTTGTCTTATTAATAAAACAATTTAAACAAGTCATATGGTATAGTAGAAACGAATATTTCCTTAAGTTTAAAACCATCCTCAGTCTGTAATGCTTCAAAATATTGCACACAGTATATATACATATATATATACATATATATGTTAGTGAGTATGCAATTGGGTGATTGATGTGGTATGTAATTTTTATATTGCTCATAGTAGACTTTTTTAAGATGCATCAGTCAAGAATAAATAATTCAATTGTGAAAGGGGCAATGCATCTGTATGTGGGTGAGTTGGGCCATTCTTTCGTCTGTTTCCTTGCGTTACCTCACTAACACGGGAGACAGCGACAAAGTATAATAAATAAATATTTTTATATTTATTACACTTTGTCGCTGTCTCCAGCATCAGCGAGGTAGCACAAGGAAACAGATGAAAGAACGGCCCAAACCACACACGCACATATACATCCCTATACATTTCAACGTATACTTACACAGACATATACATATATACACATGTACATAATTCATACTTGCTGCCTTTACTCATTCCCATCGCCACCCCGCCACACATGAAATGACCCCCCCCCTACCCCCACATGCATGCGAGGTAGTGCTAGGAAAAGACAACAAAGGCCACATTCATTCACACTCAGTCTCTAGCTGTCATGTATAATGCATCGAACCACAAGCTCCCTATCCACATCCAAGCCCCACAGACCTTTCCATGGTTTACCCAAGACATTTCATATGCTGTAGTTCAGTCCACTGACAGCACGTCAACACTGGTATACCACACTGCTCCAATTGCATGCCACTCATCTTCCTGTATGTTCAGGCCCCAATCACTCAAAATCTTTTTCACTCCATCTTTCCATCTCCAGTTTGGTCTCCAGCTTCTTGTTCCTTCCACCTCTGACATATATCCTGTTTGTCAATCTTTCCTCACTCACCCTCTTCATGTGTGGTGGGGTGGCGATGGGAATGCATATAGGCAGCATGTATGAATATGTACATGTGTATATATGTATGTGTCTGTGTATCTATATGTATATATACGTTGAAATGTTTCGGTATGTATATATATACGTGTGTGTGGGTGTTTATGCATATACATGAGTATGTGGGTGGGCTGGGCAATTCTTTCGTCTGTTTCCTTGTGCTACCTTGCTGATGCTGGAGACAGCGACAAAGTACAATAAATATAAAAATATTATTTATTTATTATACTTTGTCGCCGTCTCCCATGTTAGCGAGGTAGCGCAAGGAAACAGACGAAAGAATGGCCCAACTCACCCACATACAAATGCATTGCCCCTTTCACAATTGAATTATTTATTCTTGGCTGATGTATCTTAAAAAAAAGTCTACTAATGAGAGCAATATAAAAATTACATACCACATCAACCACCCAATTGCATCAGTGGGGTAGCACCACATACACACACACACACACATATATATATATATATATATATACATTTTTTTTTTTCACACCACCATTTCCCGCATTAGCAAGGTAGCGTTAAGAACAGAGGACTGGAACTTTTAGGGAATATCCTCACCTGGCCCCCTTCTCTGTTCTTTCTTTTGGAAAATTAAAAAAAAACAGAGGGGAGGATTTCCAGCCCCCCCACTCCCTTCCCTTTTAGTCGCCTTCTATGACACGCAGGGAATACGTGGGAAGTATTCTTTCTCCCCTACCTCCAGGGATATATATATATATATATGTAAACGCCCACATACATACCAACATTACATATGCAGACATATACATACATACACATGTACATATTCATGCTTGCCTTCATCCATTCCTGTCACTACCCCGCCCCACAGGAAACAGCATTGCTACCCCTGCTTCAGCAAGGTTGCGCCAGGAAAACAGACAAAAAAGGCCACGTTCATTCACACTCAGTCTCCAACTGTTACATTTAATGCACTGAAAGCACAGCTCCCTATCCACATCCAGACCTCACAGACCTTTCCATGGTTTACCCAAGACACTTCATATGCCGTAGTTCAGCCCACTGACATCACATCAACCTTGGCATACCACATTGCTCCAATTGCACGCCTCTCATCTTCCTGTATGTTCAGGCCCCATTCGCTCAAAATCTTTTTCACTCCATCTTTCCACCTCCAGTTTGGTCTCCAGCTTCTTGTTCCTTCCACCTCTCACACATATATCATGTTTGTCAATCTTTCCTCACTCACCCTCTCCACATTCGCAATTTCCTGCATTAGCGAGGTAGCATTGAGAACAGAGATATATGCACAATTACCACTGGAAAGGGAAACTAAGAAGACAGAGTACTTTTATTTAATACATCTTCAGAAATAGTGCCTCTGTCTGAGGATGTATTAAATGAAAGTAATCACTGTCGTATTTTCTCTTTCCAGTGGTGACTGCATCAGCAAGGATCTTTAAACTTGACTTTAAAAATCTTTTTTTTTTTTTTTTTTTTTTTTTATACTTTGTCGCTGTCTCCCGCGTATTGCGAGGTAGCGCAAGGAAACAGACGAAAGAAATGGCCCAACCCCCCCCCATACACATGTACATACACACGTCCACACACACAAATATACATACCTACACAGCTTTCCATGGTTTACCCCGGACGCTTCACATGCCT
Organism: Panulirus ornatus; assembly: GCF_036320965.1. Lineage (NCBI taxonomy): Eukaryota > Metazoa > Arthropoda > Malacostraca > Decapoda > Palinuridae > Panulirus > Panulirus ornatus. The sequence continues at coordinate 19,655,677 of NC_092289.1, read as the reverse complement.
TGATTCAATCCACTGACAGCACGTCAACCCCTGTATACCACATCGCTCCAATTCACTCTATTCCTTGCCCTCCTTTCACCCTCCTGCATGTTCAGGCCCCGATCACACAAAATCTTTTTCACTCCATCTTTCCACCTCCAATTTGGTCTCCCTCTTCTCCTCGTTCCCTCCACCTCCGACACATATATCCTCTTGGTCAATCTTTCCTCACTCATTCTCTCCATGTGCCCAAACCATTTTAAAACAATCTCTTCTGCTCTCTCAACCACGCTCTTTTTATTTCCACACATCTCTCTTACCCTTACGTTACTTACTCGATCAAACCACCTCACACCACACATTGTCCTCAAACATCTCATTTCCAGCACATCCATCCTCCTGCGCACAACTCTATCCATAGCCCACGCCTCGCAACCATACAACATTGTTGGAACTACTATTCCTTCAAACATACCCATTTTTGCTTTCCGGGATAATGTTCTCGACTTCCACACATTTTTCAAGGCTCCCAAAATTTTCGCCCCCTCCCCCACCCTATGATCCACTTCCGCTTCCATGGTTCCATCCGCTGACAGATCCACTCCCAGATATCTAAAACACTTCACTTCCTCCAGTTTTTCTCCATTCAAACTCACCTCCCAATTGACTTGACCCTCAGCCCTACTGTACCTAATAACCTTGCTCTTATTCACATTTACTCTTAACTTTCTTCTTCCACACACTTTACCAAACTCCGTCACCAGCTTCTGCAGTTTCTCACATGAATCCGCCACCAGCGCTGTATCATCAGCGAACAACAACTGACTCACTTCCCAAGCTCTCTCATCCCCAACAGACTTCATACTTGCCCCTCTTTCCAAGACTCTTGCATTTACCTCCCTAACAACCCCATCCATAAACAAATTAAACAACCATGGAGACATCACACACCCCTGCCGCAAACCTACATTCACTGAGAACCAATCACTTTCCTCTCTTCCTACACGTACACATGCCTTACATCCTCGATAAAAACTTTTCACTGCTTCTAACAACTTGCCTCCCACACCATATATTCTTAATACCTTCCACAGAGCATCTCTATCAACTCTATCATATGCCTTCTCCAGATCCATAAATGCTACATACAAATCCATTTGCTTTTCTAAGTATTTCTCACATACATTCTTCAAAGCAAACACCTGATCCACACATCCTCTACCACTTCTGAAACCACACTGCTCTTCCCCAATCTGATGCTCTGTACATGCCTTCACCCTCTCAATCAATACCCTCCCATATAATTTACCAGGAATACTCAACAAACTTATACCTCTGTAATTTGAGCACTCACTCTTATCCCCTTTGCCTTTGTACAATGGCACTATGCACGCATTCCGCCAATCCTCAGGCACCTCACCATGAGTCATACATACATTAAATAACCTTACCAACCAGTCAACAATACAGTCACCCCCTTTTTTAATAAATTCCACTGCAATACCATCCAAACCTGCTGCCTTGCCGGCTTTCATCTTCCGCAAAGCTTTTACTACCTCTTCTCTGTTTACCAAATCATTTTCCCTAACCCTCTCACTTTGCACACCACCTCGACCCAAACACCCTATATCTGCCACTCTGTCATCATACACATTCAACAAACCTTCAAAATACTCATTCCATCTCCTTCTCACATCACCACTACTTGTTATCACCTCCCCATTTACGCCCTTCACTGAAGTTCCCATTTGCTCCCTTGTCTTACGTACCCTATTTACCTCCTTCCAGAACATCTTTTTATTCTCCCTAAAATTTACTGATAGTCTCTCACCCCAACTCTCATTTGCCCTTTTTTTCACCTCTTGCACCTTTCTCTTGACCTCCTGTCTCTTTCTTTTATACTTCTCCCACTCAATTGCATTTTTTCCCTGCAAAAATCGTCCAAATGCCTCTCTCTTCTCTTTCACTAATACTCTTACTTCTTCATCCCACCACTCACTACCCTTTCTAAACAGCCCACCTCCCACTCTTCTCATGCCACAAGCATCTTTTGCGCAATCCATCACTGATTCTTTATGACTTGAAATTTAGTTACAAGATAAAATGGGAGCAAATTTTTGTGCAACTCTCTATAATGATGAAATTCGAGACCTGGTTCATCTAATGCAATTTTCACACTTTCAATAAAGAATAACAGATGCAAGCCAGGTGATTAATGAATCTAATAAACCATGGATCTATAAGTTTGAAATATGAAGCACACACTCTCTCTCTCTCTCTCTCTCTCTCTCTATATATATATATATGTATATATTAGGTATGTTTTCAAAGTTGAGGTGAGACAAATACTGTTATGGATATCTAAGATCCAAAATAAATAACATGGCAAACATGCTACCATGTGCAATGCCACTTCCAGTTTACCTTAGCAACTATAGGTTTTACATATTCTATAACATATCTCAATCTCACTTCCTCATAACAAACTGCTCAATAAATTCAAGTTGCTCTGCTTCTGTACGTTGAAGAGAATCATACTGAACACGTAGTCTCTCCAATTCTAGCTTCTTTTCTCCAATTAAAGCCTGTAAAGAAAAATACGAGCAATGCAATCATTTGCTGATGACCCACAATACATCACCAATAATGATTATTACATTTCCACCATTCAAACCAATTGTGAAGTTATTCAATAATTTCACCTCCAATTGTAATTACTTTCAACTTCTGAAGACCCATAACTAAAATTACATACTTGTGCTTAAGTATTATTCATCATGGCTCACTTATCTGGAAAAGTAACACAGGAAAATTGAAAGTTACTGGATACTTAAATAAGGATCTATGCATGGAGAAGATACTGTGTTAAGAAATGAGAAGTCATTGGTGGTCAGCATGAAAATGTAATAACCAATTCTAAACAATAACAGGTAAAAACAGAAATGACGTAACTGAAATATGGCTTCTCACTGGACTAGCTCTAATAAATAATTGTAAGGAGAATGCATGACAGGCTTCTGAAAATCATCTTAAAAAGTTATTCAGTGAAGAAGGTAAAAAAATGTTAGGTAATCAGTGTGGCAAGCTGAAGCATTGTAACAGAGATGGCACAATACCAGAAAGATATGGTACTGGTGACAGGAAAGAAACGAATTGCCTTTAATTAATTTATTTTCTTTCAGTCCTTCCACCTGTTGGCATGCATAAATTACCATATATCCTTTTCTTCATGGAAAAGAAAGAGATAGGTTGCCTGTGTAAGTGTAATTACCTACTTGTACAGTATGGGGAGGGAGTACTACAACCAATGACCCCCATCTTTTGAACTTTCTCTATCATGTAACTATGGACACTTTTGTATAACATCAGAATTCACATTTTCATCACAGCTTATTACATTCATCTATCGATCTGCTACTATGAGAGTGCTTCTTTAAATTTTTCTTGCAGTTTTTTTTACCAAGGGTTCTGGTTGCTCTATTTCTGCATCTTCAAACAGCTTTTCACAGTCAGTATCATTACACTAAATTTGAAACTCAAAAGTTCTGATCTACTTTCCCATTACTCTCCTCTTTTCCCTGGAGGGCAAATTTAAGGCTTCTAGCTTCAATCTGTAACAAAACTCTTTACTTAGACCTAGTCTATTATTTCTTTGAGTAATTATGTACTTAATGAGTATGGGGAGGAAATTCTAGACTCATTGGACCCAAACTGTTGAACTATCCACTTTCAAACATCTTTTTAAACTTATGTACTATGTTAGCAGTTGCACCGTAATTACCTATTTGTACTGTAAGGGAGAGACTTCTACAGTCCTTGGGCCCCATCTCTTAAACATTTTCTGCTATCATTCATCTTCTTAAATTCATGTACGGTCTGCATTAACCATGTCCTCTGTCATTCCATTTCATTCACTAACCCTATACAATAAAAGTACTTCTTTACATCTTTTTACCAAGTTTCTCGATTATTTTCATTTTACATTCCCAGGATGCTTTATCCCTACATTTCTTAAAGAACTGTTCACTCTCTACATCAATTTGCTATGAAAATTTGCAGATTATGATTAGGTTAACTTCACTCTTTTCTTTTCCAAGGGGGGCAAATTTAAACCCTGTGGCCTCTCCCAGTAACTTCTTTGTTGCCTTTCTTTGGATATTCTCTATTAGGTCCATCTGCTTCTTTAGGTGAGGTAACCAAATCTGAGAAGCATATTCTAGTGTTGGCTTTATATAGAATATGAACAGCTTGCTAAATATTTCTTTATCCCTATACTTGAAAGCTATTCTAATGTTTGCCAACAGAAAGCCTGTCTCCTTAATCATTCTCAATGTGGGACTCTAGTGACAGGTTAAGTCCTTTTCACATGTAATTCTGATGCTCATTTCCTGCTAGATAATAATCATGTTGAGGCCTTCTTTCACTTTAAACCATCTTCTTTACATTTGCTTGGGTTGAATTTAATCAGCCATGTACGAGAACAACTTCAGAGTCTGTTAGTAAAGTGATTTTATTCTCTTTGCTTTTCACTTCTCTCATGACCCTTACATCATCTGCAAACATATTAGGTAAGAGTCCATGTCTTCAGGCAAGTCATTTAAATGAATACAGAGTACTAGTCCTACAAGAGAATCATGTAGCACTCTGGTGGTTGTCTCATCCCATTTGGAGAAGGTTCCTCTAACATGTGTCCTTTGTTTTCTTCCACTGAGATAATCTATCCACTGAAGGGGTTTATCCTTTACTTCTACTTGGTGACCAAGTTTCTTAATCAGCATCACAGTGACAGATGCTTTCTGGCATCCCATAAAAACAATCCATCCTGCCTTACCTTTTGTCTAAGACAAAAGGTTACTCAGAAATCTAAGAGGTTTGTTACACGTGACCACCTTTCCCTAAATTTGTGCTGCCTTTCACTTTGCTTATTTCTCCTACGTAGAAAGTCATCCACTTGCTTTCTAATTATCTTTCCCAGAGTCTTACAGATTGCATTTGTCAGAGACCAGCCTGAAGTTCAGTGCCTGTTTCTCGTCACCTTCCTTTTGGTTAAGCAAGATGTTTGTTTTTTTCCACTACTTAGCACTCTGCTGCTCTTCAGTCATATCTTGAACAGTATTTAATGAAGTACATGTAGCATATCTGCATACATCTTCAGCACATATGGCGAAATTACCTCAGGCCTATGTCCCTTGTATGAGTAAAGACATTTTAGTATTCTGTAAATTCCTTCTAGACATCCCATTTTTTGCTAAACTTCCTTCCCATTCCAACTCATTGGTGTTGGGGCTATAGCATCTTCCACTGTAATAAGACTTTTGAACATGTTATTCAGTTCTTTATCTCATCCTCAACATTCCTTCACTTTGAATCATTTATCCTAACTAACAACCGACTCCACATGAATTTATGAAAGTTTCTTACACTCTTTCCAAAGTTTCTTTGTTCCCTCTTTCGTACTGTACTACAGTTGTCTGTGGGTAATTAGCTATTTGTAATCATCTATCTGTACCATGGTGTGAATGAGTGTTAGCCGAAATGAGCTTTGTGTACATGTTGAACACCAGGGGGTGGGATAGAAGTTGTAAACTATTCTGACATGAAATCACAAAATGAACAATCAGTAAAGATATGTACTGAAATATTTTGGGGTAAAAATATTTTAAGACACTGATCTTATAAAAAAAGAAATTCAGCTCCCTTGCAACTAACCATGAGTCAAGATACATGAATTTGCTCTCAAATTCTCAACTAATGTGACTAAAATTTTGCTCTATTGAGTTGTCACTACACATGGGATGGCTGTACTTGCTGTCTAATGTAACCATCCATCCACCTGCCTGCCCTTCTAAATACTCACCATTCACCTGCTAGCTGTCATTTATTCAATCATCAGGTAATGAAAATTTGGTTAGTATTACATAAATCTATATAAACAAATGTATCATACAGAATACATAATGATTAAATAATGTAGAGTAACACCTCAGTATGAATAAATCTGAAAAGGTTCTCATATGACTTATCTTTAACCTTTCCTAATTCAGGCAAAAGACAAACTAGCAATCAACTCATAAGGTATGTATCTGACATTAGGATGCCATCTATAGCACAATGAAAAGAAATGCCTTAAAAACTTGAAAGATATAATCTTGCCAGAAGTTCAGACTTGAACATATTAGATTATTAACTAACCAGTAATTGCTGCTGTTGAGCTTCTCGCTGTTTACTCATGCTCTTTATCAAATTTCGTGAACCAATTGCTTTCATTTTTTCCGCTTCCACAGCCGCACTTAGAGAGTCAGCAACTTGAATAAAGTGGTCTGCTCGTTCATGGAATTCACAAATTTCTGAAATCATACAAAACTACCTTTATTTATTTAGATAAGGTGCTCTGGTGTCATGAAAGCATGATTATGGCTTCATTTGTACATGACCAGGCCCTAGCTGTCATATGTTTTAGTTTAAGGTAGATTTTGACATATCTTTATGATCTGCAGTATTTATGACATTTTTTCTTTTTTTCATATGTGCTGGGTTTAGTTTATGACCTATTACTGCAGCAAAACCAAAGCTTAGCCACCACACCCAAGCCCTACAAATTACTCTACAGTTTATCATGACTGCCTCATGTGGCCTGGTTCAATGTGGTGACAGCATGTTCCTCCTCATATACTACATCAAACCAATCTATTTCATCCTTCTAAATGTTTAGGCCCAGATACCATAAACATCCTTCACTCCATCCATCTATTCCCTTCTTGGTCTCCCCCCTCCTTCCTCTTCCCAATACTACTGACACGTAAATCCTCTCAGTTATTCTTTTTCACTAATTCTCTCCATGTGTCTAAATCATATTAGTATACCCAGCTCAGCTCTCAAATGATAAGTACTGTTCTCACTGGCTTACCTCTCTTACAGTATCAACCTGCATCACACCACATTCTGTCATCTAACACTTCCACCATCCTCCATTCTTTTACATTCATGGCCCAATGTTAACTTAATACATTATTGTTGGGACAAATATACCGTCAAACACCAACATCTATGTTGTAATACAAAAATGACCTCTTTGGCCTATGACTCTAGTCACCTAAATATAAGCCTGAGGTGAACAGTAGTTACATAAATATTGAACATGAAGCCTAATAATTCTGGTTATAAAATTGTTGAGGTAAACGTCCTCTTTTGCTCCACATTACAATTAGTTTGGTTGTTAAATGATACTGTTTTGCAATGCTAGTGTTGTTTTTAGAGAATACAATAGCAGCTGTAAATCATTTCCAGCATTATTCTTCATTAAACAATATTAGATAAGGCAACAATAATAAGGAACACTGTGGGGTTAATAACTGTTAACATATCTAATACACTATCACAAAATCCAGAAAACCTGTGAAAACCTTAACTTACTTCTTAGAAGCTCACACTTATCTTAAAATCTAATATTGTAGTCAAAATATATCACTAGCATCCATAACTGACCACCGCAAGAAAATGTGCAGAAAGTCAACACACGACAAAACAAGCAAGCAGGCAAACCCCATCAGCAGACCAAATACATCATTATCTAGCTTAATTTCTTTATAACTTCCGTTATACATTTCAGCTCCCAATAGTCTATAAGGTTATCATAAATTCTACTGACCTGTGTTTTTACAGAATTACCTCTTTAAACAAGATTTACCCTAACGTTTTTCATGACATCCATAACCCTCCCCACTGTAAGTGGTCCTCCTTCACTTATAACTCAATGTTGAAGTCTACAATAACACTGTGGAACAAAATCACCCAAAACTTAATGTTAAAAGCGACTGATCATTCCCAAAATAACCACTTCCTTGATGAAGTTAGCACCAACGTAGGTTAATATAAGAGAGGCGCGCGCCTGTAAAATGCTACAGTTTCCCAAATACATAACACCTCATGACTTACTATCAACAAATTCTTTACACTCGTCCTTCAGTTCTGCTGTCTGCTGAGCAACCTCGGGTTCTAACACTCGGATCTTATTAAGCTCGTCGAAGTAGAGCCCAGCCTTGGCCAAAGTTTCGTCCGCCATCACGTCTTCTCCTTTATCTACGTATTATCTGAAGATATTCCTCTTCCAACCTCTTCACAGTACTGTAGTCGCACACTGTCTATATCACCTTAGTCATTTGTGGTTTACTTCATAAACCCTCTGGCTGTCACTTGGTTTGTTGTCCTCCTCCACGTTCCAGGCACTGGAATGTAAACAAACAATCATGGAGGATGTTACTACGGAGCGTAATCGACGCAATAATATTTTTTTTCCCACAATTTGTTCACATTGATCAGTATGTCATCGTAATACATTTTACAATATAATACATATATTCTTCATAGGAATGAGATAACTAGTATATACCGTTATAGTTGAAATAAATGAGGTAAATTAGTTACCTACGAATGCTTTCCAATAATATATATATATATATATATATATTTTTTTTTTCCAAAAGAAGGAACAGAGAAGAGGTCCAGGTGAGGATATTCCCTCAAAGGCCCAGTCCTCTGTTCTTAACGCTACCTCGCTATCGCGGGAAATAGCGAATAGTATAAAAAATATATATATATATATATATATATATATATATATATATATATATATATATATATATATATATATATATATATATATATTTCTTTCTTTCAAACTATTCGCCATTTCCCGCGTTAGCGAGGTAGCGTTAAGAACAGAGAACTGGGCCTTTGAGGGAATATCCTCACCTGGCCCCCTTCTCTGTTCCTTCTTTTGGAAAAAAAAAAGAAAAAAAAATATATAAATATACATATTTTTTTTACTTGATCGCCGTCTCCCATATCAGCGAGGCAGCGCCAGGAAACAGACGAAGAATGGCCCATCCACCTATATACACATAAACGCCCATACAAGCACATATACATACATATACACATATACATACACATACAAATATTCACATGTACATATTCATACTTGCTTGCCTTCATCCATTCCTGGCGATACCCCACCCACAGGAAACAGCATCGCTCTCCCCTGATTCAGAGAGGCAGCGCCAGGAAAAGACAAAAAAGGCCACAGTCGTTCACAGTCTCTAACTGTCATGTGTAATACACCGAAACCACAGCTCCCTATCCACATCCAAGCCCCAGACCTTTCCATGGTTTACTCTAGACGATTCACATGCCCTGCTTCAGCCCATGTAGCTTCTGTGAGGCTGATGTTATCTTGCCCCACTCCATGTCTGGATTTACAGACTAATCCAATGACAGAACAACAGTAGCATTCTTCTATTATCTACAAATATTCAACCTGGTTTTTAATAAAAATTTCTATTTTTGTGTGGAGCATAAGCTAAACAAATCACTATGTTTTTTCTTTTCCTGCAAATCACAGACCAACTAAAAAAGAAAAAATGGAAATCATTACCATCACTCTTTAATAACTTTCCCTTTGCCCAGTTTCTATAATACTAATATCTGCATGAGGATCCCAGGAATATAGTTGACAAAGAGCATGCAACAAATTCAAACAGTTTATATACTTATTCATAATTACCCTCAGATCTCATATGAAAGTCCTAGGGATACCCAGGATCTCTCTCCAGAGGCTCTTGCATCCCAAGGCTGCACTAATTCTAAAGGTGTATGCGAGGGAGGCACGTCAAGTCAAGGATACGTGGAGATTTTGTTTTTACCATGGTCAGCCCCTTGATGGGAGTTCCTGGTGGAAACAGGTGCTAGAAATACAAACATAGATAGATGAAATGAGAAAAAGATGGAACAGCAAAAGATGGTGTGAGGGAATTAAGTGGCATGAATTTGCAAAATGATGTTTTTGATAATGTGGTAAATGCCAACATAACCATCATTAGGTGCAAAAAACAATTTCTGTAGGTTTCATACGACTCAAGAGTATGCACTGTAAACAAAATGAGAAAAGAAAATACTATGGATGAACATCAGAGAATTAAAGGGATTGCATAAAAGATATCAAAGAATATATAAAAAAAAAATCAACAACATGGAAAAGAATGCAAAAGTAAAGGATATTACCAGACTCCCCCTCTCAGTGGATACAGTGGGTATGAAGTCACCTTTGGCAAGTCTGTATAATTGTCTGTTGAAGAAAGGGAGTACAGTCTTCTTGACGAATTTTCATTCCAAGAGTCTGGTATTTCCCTGCTATTGGAAGCAGTGCTGCCTAAAGCTACAGCCCCCTCATGGAAATGGTCCTAGGGATATATTATAATAAAAACACTAACAAAGCAAATACCAAAATTGGAATGAGGAGCAAGATGGCAAAAATTCAAGATTATGGATTCTTAAAACATTCTATGTGGCCATGGGTACTACCATCCCCATATACCAGTGGGGAAACAAACTATGAAATTCTCAGTTTTTGCATAACAACCTTTAGAAAATATAAAATACACTTTACTGACCACAAATCATTAAAAATCATATACATATATATATATATATATAATACCACCTATATGGCGTGGGAACATTCAAAAGTGAGATTTAAAGGTGACTGCAGGATGAGGGATTTGTGCTGTTCATATTCTGCCACTGACAAATAAATGAGCCATCTAAAGGTCCATGGTGGCTCATATGTACACTAACAGGAATGTATAACATAGCTGAATAATTACAAAGCAATGAACAAACTAAATTTAACTTACTCTGAAGCTGATTCCAGGTGGCAGAGGACATTTAAGAAGCAATTCTCTTAGCATTCCAATTGCAGTTTCAAGATCACTGTCATTAACCTATGCTTTCAGCATGTTCGTATCATTCTTTCCAACAATTGATATCTATTAATCTACACTCTCTAATAAAATTTCTACATCACCAGCATTTAATAAATTGCAAAACTTGAATGACGGAGTATGAGATGTGGTCACTGTGGCTATAAATTACAGGTAAAGTTGCCTTCTTTAAATGGGTAAATGTACTATTACCTTTGAAAAATTATGGTTACCACAGCAACCCTAATGGCACCATTTTAAAATGTCAAGTTGAAAACTCCAAAAGCTGGGTCCCACATGAAAAAGGCAATCATTAAACTCTAAATCTGGCAAAGAATGGGTTAAAGCTGAAAAATTTTCAGCTTCAAAGAAATTCAATGGACAACTGTACATGATAAGAGCTTATCAAATCTTTAAAATGCCTATATGGTGTTGAAACTGCTCATTCTTCTGGGAAACCTTTAAATAATTCTTTTACTCTAACACAGTAAAATGCTTATGCATGAGATACTCAGTAAAAAATGAATACATATCCATATAAAAGTAGTTACAGCAGAGCAAGATTATCCCGATGGACTTGATTATCCCTGCCCTTTGACAACTTGCAAGCTTCGGATTCATTCAACAATATAAACACCAGGAAAAGGTGTGTAAATGTTTCGCCCATCATATCTAAATTGACGAGTTAAGATAGCACATAAAATCATTAATGGATTTACATGCAACAGTTAATTTTTATTGTCATTAAATGTGTAAAAAAGCTATGGGTTTAAAATAAAAGAAAAAATATCACTATAGTTTACTTTTCAATCATTATGGTGAAACAATCTTATAATAAAAAATACTGTTAAATTTGAAGAATTATTCTTCTATATTGCTGATATGCCAAGTATGGATATTGCTGGTGATTGAAATATTTGGGTATGATTCTCATTTTTTTCTCAAGGAGAGGGAAGGCATAAACAATGCAGATGAATTATTCTGACAGCTAAACTATTATACCTTGCTGAACTTTAATCTTATGAAGCCCTGGGTCTGAACCTGAGTATGAATAAAAATTCCCATGTTCTGTAAAAAAAAGAAAAAAAGAAAAAATTCATTTTAATAAATGATTAATGATTCCACAAGAGCATTGCTCAAAAAGAATAAAAATTTCAGAGACAAAACTGAAGTACATTCATTACTGGTTGCATGGATCTCATTAAAATAAGAAGCAGCAGAAGGAAGAGAAGAAGATGGGAAAGAGTAGGAGGAAGGGGAAAAAAAAAAGAAACCTACCTTCAATATCTATGCCACTCTTTCCAATAGTGTAGTTGAAGGTAGCATATGGTGCAACTGGAGATTTTGCAATTACAAGCTAAAGAACGAAAATGAAGAAAAAAAAAAGATCAGTAGGAGTGACATATATGGTATATGAAGTAGTTATATAAAAAAGTGTTTCAGAAATCAATGATAGATACTGCAGAAGCATACCATATATCTCAAAAATTTCAGTAAGTAATTAAGTAGCTCAAATCTTTAACATCTTTTAAAGCACTAACAAGGGATACTTAGTGGTGTTCACTTCAGCCATATCCACTAATTCAACAGACTCTTTCTGTCATGTTCATTGTTATCAGTAATCTAATAATCATTGTATTTTTAACTCCTCATCTCTTTGGCTACTCATTCTATGCTTGGGTGATAAGTGGAATCCAGACCAGTTGCATGATATATGTTTCTCTCAGTAGCATGGTTTCGGAAGGGTTTACTTTGGGAGGGGGCACATTGGGTAGCAGTTTTACCCTTGGGAACTGGGTGTACCTGCTCTTTATCAGCCTAAGAGGCTGGAGACCCCAGTTCCGCAAAATGAATATGTGCATGTCTGGGCGAGGTAGTGCCAGAAAACAGACGAAGAATGGCCTATCCACTCATATACACGTATGTATACATAAACACCCATATACACACATATACATACCAACATATACATACACAGACATATAAATATATACACATGTACATATTCATACTTGCAAAACCTTCACTTCACTGTGAAGAAATATATGCAAAATCACCGATGGAAAGAGAAAATAAAAACGAGGAGCACTTTTGTTTAATACATCCTAAGACATACTGGGTCTGAGGATATATCAAATGAAAGTAATCACCATTTTCAATTTCTCTTTCCTGTGGTGATTTTGCATATATCTATTCATGGTGAAGTGAAGGTTTTCCTGGCGCTACCTCGCTGAAGCAGGGAGTAGCAATGCTGTTTCCTGTGGGGAAGGCAGGCACTACTAGGAATGGATGAAGGCAAGCAAGTATGAATATGTAAATGTGTATATATGTATATGTCTGTGTATGTGTATGTATATGCATGTATATCTGTATATGTTGATATGTATACGTGCATGTATGGGCCTTTATGTATATATATGTATATATGAGTGGATGGGCCATTCTTCGTCTGTTTCTTGGCGCTACCTCGCTGATGCGTGAAACAGTGATTAAGTATAATAATAACAATAATAAACAAAAATATTTTCCTTTTATACATGATTGCCATATTTTGCATTTGTGAGGTAGCATCAGGAAGAGATGAAGAAAGGTCTGCATTCACTCACATCTATTCTCTAGCTGTCATTGTAATGCACTGAAACCAGAACCAAGCCCCACAGACCTTTCTATGGTTTCCCCTGGCCACTTCACATGCCCTGGTTCAGTCCACTGACAGCATGTCAATCCCTGTATACAACATTCCAAATCACTCTAATCCATGCATGCCTATCTTTTCTTTCTCTCTTTTGTATATGTCCACTCACATCCACTTTCTAAGTGTCATGTATAATGCATGTAAAGGGCTCGTCCCTGACAGAATTTCTCATCAAGGCCAGAAATTGGTAAAAAAAAAAGAAAGGGCATAAGAAATAGAAAAATGCTATAAACAGTTCAAGTTTTTGAGAATGAGGCAAACTGGTTCTTTAAAGGTTGGAAGGCCATAGTTGTTATGAAAAGAATCTGTGATGACGTTTTCAATTAAAGAGGTGGAGGCCTAAGAAAATGTATTAAAATAAACAAATGATTTTTTATACATACCTGTCTAGGTTCTGAATTGGTGTACTGCAAAATGAAGCGGGTATTCACACAGTGTGTCCATGTGTTGCCTAAAGCTGGGGTTACATGGCGAGAAAACTTCCTCTCTCTTGACACTATTGCAGAACAAAGTAAAATACTTGTGAAAATCAAATACCATATTCATATCTACATATTCAATAAAAACGATGATTTATGATAATACTTAGAAACAGTTCAGCTGATCAATTTTACATTATGACAGTGATAGATAATTCTTAGGAATATTATCAAGAAAGTGCAATTTCCGGAAATCCCTGGAACTGGACAGCCTAGTTAGTTCATGAATTATAATACTTATAAGTACAACAGCATTCCAAACTACACACAAAAGATGGTACCTTAACATAAGCAATCAAGACTACCTGACTGTATTTCATAATCTTCTCCATCAACACTGTGCATTTCTTCTGTAACCTCAGGTTCTTTCTGTACCATTCTTGTTGTTACCTGGTTTGTAACCACTACCTGCAAAGTTAAGAGGATAGAAATGTACTTTTTGAAGGATGGAGAGCCATTTCTCTGCCAGAAGCAGAGCCCTGTGAGCCTTATGATCTCAAAAGGGGTCAAAACACCATCTTACCTACTACGATTTTACTGTCTTTGGGCAGCATAATCTAATATGGCTGACTAATACTCATTCACAGAGCTTCAGTAACCATACACCTACCTGTCCAGGCCTTTGATGGCATAAGCACAGAGACAAAGATGGTGCCACTCAACAATAACCTAAGGCTGTCTAAAGACAAGAGTCTAAGCCAGGCTAAGACCTGCTAAATCTTAACAGTATTACTGGAGTCCGTGGCTTGGGCCTGTTACTATAAACAATGAAAGATATATTTCATGAAAAGGATGGTGGGGAGGGAAGAGAATGGGGAAAAAGAAATGTTTCTCAACACCTGGACTATCCCTTTTCAACAATAACAAGCAAGTCCACATAATATCTGCATGAACTACAAAAACTCTAAAGTCAATCAACTTTCCTCACACTAAACACAGTCCTCAGGCATTTTATTTCCAATATGTCCCCCTTTTTTCTCTAATGTTTGAAACCCATGACTCGCATCCATACAACACTGACACTCTCAAATATACCTATTTTTGACCTTACTGACAATGACTTCTTCCTCATTCTTCTTAATGCATCTAAGACTTTAGCCCCCTCTTCAATGTATGACTTATTTCAGCCACCATTATTCCATTCAATGCCACATCCACTACCAGGTAACTAAAACACTTCACTTCCTCTGGGTCCTTCCAATTTAATCACACTTAAAACATCTTGTCTTATCCCTGTGCTGCACCTCATTACCTTACCTTAGTTTACATTTATTTTAAACTTTCTCTTTTCACACTCTTTTAAACTTCGACAACAGCTTTGGAAGTTTCTTGCTGGAGTCACAACTAGAGCAAACAGGATCTGATTAATCTCTAAAAACCCCACAGCCCCTAAAATACTGTATACCTGCCT
Source organism: Panulirus ornatus (assembly GCF_036320965.1). NCBI lineage: Eukaryota > Metazoa > Arthropoda > Malacostraca > Decapoda > Palinuridae > Panulirus > Panulirus ornatus. The sequence goes on along the minus strand of NC_092289.1, from coordinate 19,640,356 downwards.
CATTCCATGACCCTTACATTTACTTTTCTCACCATCCCATCCATTAACATATTAAATTTGGTTACTTTCTATATACCCCATGTATCTGTGGCACCTTCCACAAGGCATCTCCATCAACCTTATCATGAGCTTTCAAGATTAATAAATGTCACATAAAATTCACTTTTTTCTCTAAGTATTTCTATCAGACACTTATGAAAGCAAACATCTGGTGCTCACACCCTCTAGCTCTCTTCAAGCTACATTGCTTCTCCCCAGTAAGATGCTCTAGGCATGCCACAGCCCTCACAATCACCATTCTCTCAAAGCATTAATTTAAAACAGCAGAGATATGCCTCTGTAATTTGAGGTCATTTTTGACCAGCCTTGCATTTATACAAGAGCACTATACATGCAATCTGCCAGTCCTCAGACACCTTACCTTGGGCCATACAAAAGTTGTAAAACTTTGCCTAAATAATCAATAACACTCACTCTCTTTCTTGAAAAACTCACTGCAATACCATAATCTCCTGATGCTTTGACACACCTCTTTGCAAGGGGCTCTCATTACTTCAGCTATTTTTAACATAACATTTGCCATGACTTTCTCACGCTCTAGGCATGCCACAACCCTCACAATCACCATTCTCTCAAAGCATTAATTTAAAACAGCAGAGATATGCCTCTGTAATTTGAGGTCATTTTTGACCAGCCTTGCATTTATACAAGAGCACTATACATGCAATCTGCCAGTCCTCAGACACCTTACCTTGGGCCATACAAAAGTTGTAAAACTTTGCCTAAACAATCAATAACACTCACTCTCTTTCTTGAAAAACTCACTGCAATACCATAATCTCCTGATGCTTTGACACACCTCTTTGCAAGGGGCTCTCATTACTTAAGCTATTTTTAACATAACATTTGCCATGACTTTCTCACCGCATCACACATAGTCACAAACACTTCATGACTTTCTCACTGCATCACACATTCTCATAAACACTTCATGACCATCTCCCTATCATCTACCACATTCAGCAGTCCCTCTAAATATTCACTCTATCTCTTCTTCAAACCCTTGTCTGTTCCCTGATTCTACAACCTTGGTCATAGCAAGAAACACTACTACTGCTATGCCTACCCATAAGAACTTCAAAGTTAGCTTACACATATATTAAGCTGTTGGGCTATAGACTTCAACCTTGCAGCCCAAGAAGCTAGCTGGTTGGTCCTAGTTATGTTGGAATGTGATGCTCCTGCCATGATTTCTTTACGTGCCAGGGAAGCTATAGAGTCTACTATCACCACACTAACGTCTTTCTCTACAGCAACAACTTCGAGAGACTCGAATCTGAAAAGTTTGAAAGGTTCCTATACAATAAACATGGGAAAGTGAAGCCTTCTCTTAGAATGGTAAATTTTCTTCATAGGAAAATGTTTTCCACTCACGTCTAATGTTATCTTAATTTCTGCTTTATCACTGATAAAACCGTAAGAAGCCTCTTACAATTTGATTTGCATTATTCATCACAGGTGTCAAATCTTAAGAAACTTAAATAACAAACACACACACACACACACATATATTATATATTTATTTATTTATTTATTTTGCTTTGTCGCTGTCTCCCGCGTTTGCAAGGTAGCGTTAAGAACAGAGGACTGGGCCATTGAGGGAATATCCTCACCTGGCCCCCTTCTCTGTTCCTTCTTTTGGAAAATTAAAAAAAAAATTGAGAGGGGATGATTTCCAGCCCCCTGCTCCCTCCCCTTTTAGTCGCCTTTTACGACACGCAGGGAATACGTGGGAAGTATTCTTTCTCCCCTATCCCGAGGGATATCACATATATATATATATATATATATATATATATATATATATATATATATATATATATATATATATATATATATATATCCTCCCCTCTCATTTTTTTTTTAAATTTTCCAAAAGAAGGAACAGAGAAGGGGGCCATATGAGGATATTCCCTCAAAGGCCCAGTCCTCTGTTCTTAACGCTACCTCGCTAATGCAGGAAATGGCGAATAGTATGAAAAAAAAAAAAAAAAAAAAAAAAAAAAAATATATATATATATATATATATATATATATATATATATTTTTTTTTTGCTTTGTCGCTGTCTCCCGCGTTTGCGAGGTAGCGCAAGGAAACAGACGAAAGAAATGGCCCAACCCACCCCCATACACATGTATATACATACGTCCACACACGCAAATATACATACCTACACAGCTTTCCATGGTTTACCCCAGACGCTTCACATGCCCTGATTCAATCAACTGACAGCACGTCAACCCCGGCACACCACACCGCTCCAATTCACTCTACTCCTTGCCCTCCTTTCACCCTCCTGCATGTTCAGGCCCCGATCACACAAAATCTCTTTCACTCCATCTTTCCACCTCCAATTTGGTCTCCCTCTTCTCCTCGTTCCCTCCACCTCCGACACATATATCCTCTTGATCAATCTTTCCTCACTCATTCTCTCCATGTGCCCAAACCACTTCAAAACACCCTCCTCTGCTCTCTCAACCACGCTCTTTTTATTTCCACACATCTCTCCCACCCTCACATTACTTACTCGATTAAACCACCTCACACCACACATTGTCCCCAAACATCTCATTTCCAGCACATCCATCCTCCTGCGCACCACTCTATCCATAGCCCACGCCTCGCAACCATACAACATTGTTGGAACCACTATTCCCTCAAACATACACATTTTTGCTTTCCGAGATAATGTTCTCGACTTCCACACATTCTTCAAGGCTGATTCATGTGAGAAACTGCAGAAGCTGGTGACTGAGTTTGGTGAAGTGTGTGAAAGAAGAAAGTTAAGAGTAAATGTGAATAAGAGCAAGGTTATTGGGTGCAGTAGGGTTGAGGGTCAAGTCAATTGGGAGGTGAGTTTGAATGGAGAAAAACTGGAGGAAGTGAAGTGTTTTAGATATCAGGGAGTGGATCTGGCAGCGGATGGAACCATGGAAGCGGAGGTGGATCATGGGGTGGGGGAGGGGGCGAAAATTCTGGGAGCCTTGAAGAATGTGTGGAGATATATATATATATATATATATATATATATATATATATATATATATATATATATGGTAGAGGATGTGTGGATCAGGTGTTTGCTTTGAAGAATGTATGTGAGAAATACTTAGAAAAGCAAATGGATTTGTATGTAGCATTTATGGATCTGGAGAAGGCATATGATAGAGTTGATAGAGATGCTCTGTGGAAGGTATTAAGAATATATGGTGTGGGAGGCAAGTTGTTAGAAGCAGTGAAAAGTTTTTATCGAGGATGTAAGGCATGTGTACGTGTAGGAAGAGAGGAAAGTGATTGGTTCTCAATGAATGTAGGTTTGCGGCAGGGGTGTGTGATGTCTCCATGGTTGTTTAATTTGTTTATGGATGGGGTTGTTAGGGAGGTAAATGCAAGAGTCTTGGAAAGAGGGGCAAGTATGAAGTCTGTTGGGGATGAGAGAGCTTGGGAAGTGAGTCAGTTGTTGTTCGCTGACGATACAGCGCTGGTGGCTGATTCATGTGAGAAACTGCAGAAGCTGGTGACTGAGTTTGGTGAAGTGTGTGAAAGAAGAAAGTTAAGAGTAAATGTGAATAAGAGCAAGGTTATTGGGTGCAGTAGGGTTGAGGGTCAAGTCAATTGGGAGGTGAGTTTGAATGGAGAAAAACTGGAGGAAGTGAAGTGTTTTAGATATCAGGGAGTGGATCTGGCAGCGGATGGAACCATGGAAGCGGAGGTGGATCATGGGGTGGGGGAGGGGGCGAAAATTCTGGGAGCCTTGAAGAATGTGTGGATATATATATATATATATATATATATATATATATATATATATATATATGGTAGAGGATGTGTGGATCAGGTGTTTGCTTTGAAGAATGTATGTGAGAAATACTTAGAAAAGCAAATGGATTTGTATGTAGCATTTATGGATCTGGAGAAGGCATATGATAGAGTTGATAGAGATGCTCTGTGGAAGGTATTAAGAATATATGGTGTGGGAGGCAAGTTGTTAGAAGCAGTGAAAAGTTTTTATCGAGGATGTAAGGCATGTGTACGTGTAGGAAGAGAGGAAAGTGATTGGTTCTCAATGAATGTAGGTTTGCGGCAGGGGTGTGTGATGTCTCCATGGTTGTTTAATTTGTTTATGGATGGGGTTGTTAGGGAGGTAAATGCAAGAGTCTTGGAAAGAGGGGCAAGTATGAAGTCTGTTGGGGATGAGAGAGCTTGGGAAGTGAGTCAGTTGTTGTTCGCTGACGATACAGCGCTGGTGGCTGATTCATGTGAGAAACTGCAGAAGCTGGTGACGGAGTTTGGTAAAGTGTGTGGAAGAAGAAAGTTAAGAGTAAATGTGAATAAGAGCAAGGTTATTAGGTACAGTAGGGTTGAGGGTCAAGTCAATTGGGAGGTGAGTTTGAATGGAGAAAAACTGGAGGAAGTGAAGTGTTTTAGATATCTGGGAGTGGATCTGGCAGCAGATGGAACCATGGAAGCGGAAGTGGATCATAGGGTGGGGGAGGGGGCGAAAATTTTGGGAGCCTTGAAAAATGTGTGGAAGTCGAGAACATTATCTCGGAAAGCAAAAATGGGTATGTTTGAAGGAATAGTGGTTCCAACAATGTTGTATGGTTGCGAGGCGTGGGCTATGGATAGAGTTGTGCGCAGGAGGATGGATGTGCTGGAAATGAGATGTTTGAGGACAATGTGTGGTGTGAGGTGGTTTGATCGAGTAAGTAACGTAAGGGTAAGAGAGATGTGTGGAAATAAAAAGAGCGTGGTTGAGAGAGCAGAAGAGGGTGTTTTGAAATGGTTTGGGCACATGGAGAGAATGAGTGAGGAAAGATTGACCAAGAGGATATATGTGTCGGAGGTGGAGGGAACGAGGAGAAGAGGGAGACCAAATTGGAGGTGGAAAGATGGAGTGAAAAAGATTTTGTGTGATCGGGGCCTGAACATGCAGGAGGGTGAAAGGAGGGCAAGGAATAGAGTGAATTGGAGCGATGTGGTATACAGGGGTTGACGTGCTGTCAGTGGATTGAATCAAGGCATGTGAAGCGTCCGGGGTAAACCATGGAAAGCTGTGTAGGTATGTATATTTGCGTGTGTGGACGTGTGTATGTACATGTGTATGGGGGGGGTTGGGCCATTTCTTTCGTCTGTTTCCTTGCGCTACCTCGCAACCGCGGGAGACAGCGACGAGGTATAAAAAAAAAAAAAAAAAAAAAATATATATATATATATATATATATATATATATATATATATATATATATATGAGACATTTTTTTTCATGCTATTCGCCATTTCCAGTGTTAACGAGGAAGCGCTAAGAACAGAGGACAGAGCCTCTGAGGGAATATCCTCACTTGGCCCCCTTCTCTGTACCTTCTTTTCTTTTGGAAATTTAAAAACGAGAGGGGAGGATTTCCAGCCCCCACTCCCTCCTCTTTTAGTCGCCTCCTACGACATGCAGGGAATACATGGGAAGTATTCTTTCTGTGTGTATGAGAGTGTACATATCTATCACAAATGCTTCACTGAAGTTGTTTGGAAAAATACAGTACGTAAAGACTTACATTTCAGAGAGGGAGCTGATTGTCACTGGCTGATAGACAAAGATCTTTGATAGATACTCTGAAATTTTTGATGTTCGTTCAGGGTACTTACTGCTGATGATCTCTACAATTCTGGAAACAAAGAGAAGATTAGTTATAAAACACACTGAAAAATAAGTGAGATGTGTGACATTTTTCATGCTCTTTCTAATTATTGCTGGGAAGCATCTTCACTCAAGGGTAGGCCTTCGTAATAATGTTTACTAATTTTTTTTAATGGTGAAGATGCTATACCTTGCTGTGAGGAGACCTTTTGCATATCAGTTGTCCTAGTACATTTCAGTCTACCCTTGTACTCATTTGAAGCTTGTACATCACCTGGCTCTTTCAGATCCAGAGAAATCTAGGACCTTTCGTACTTTCTATACTATGCACAAAAAAGTGAAAGAAAAAAAATGAATTCTCACCTTTCAGGTCGAAAGGCTGTTTCTGTGTCAATGTATATAGCTGAAGTGCTATGTGTACCATCTCCCTTTGCCATGACAGTGAGGACAGCAATATAAAGGCACCACTGGGTTTTGCCTACTCCTGATGGACCTGTAATGTGATAAGTTTCTTACTTACATGTCTTAGACCAATCTGTTATTTAAGCTGCATCTGGAACTGTTTAACCCTTTTCCTGAAAAGGCATCTACTATAAAAACAAAAAGTCTAATGATTATTCAAAACGTCAACATTGTTTGTCACATACCTAACTATACAGTCTTACCTGTTCACAGAATCTCAACTTATCATGCCATCACCTCAATATGCATGACATCATTCTTCATAAAACAATGATCATTATTCTAAAGCTATTTCTATTTACCTGTGTACGATCTCATACTCAAGAAGATATTCGCATTCCAAAGAAGTCCATTATTTCCCTGCTATGGAAAGCAGCACAGCCATGAAGCTGCAGGGGACCCTTCTGAAACCTCACATCTAGTTAAAGGTATAACCCAGTGACATAACAATACTTACATCTACAATACCACTGGAGTGAAAAAAGGCAAATAGTTTTCTTAATCCTAAATTCACCCACCAGCAAATTCAGTGAGAGTTCCTGCATGGAGACCACCATGCAGCATGGTGTCCAGAACGTTTGTTCCAAGCCTAATGCTATTTCTCTCCTCTTCCTGACTCAAATCTAAAGCCTAGAAAAAAAAGAAATACATGTTAAAAACAAAATCCTAATCTTGACTAAAATCTAAGGCTTAGAAAAATACTTTACTTATCAAAACTTCACACAAACCAAGATATTTTACAGTGGGAAAGGGCTTACTGGATGATATTCACAAGATCAAAATTGCTGCTTTAAACACACAAAGAAAATTACATCTTGGAGAACTTCATTTAACTTACAGTCATGTGTTTGGGAACACAAAGGGTAAATAAATGATCCATGAAGCCTCTACATTCATCAGCACTCATATGTAAAAGTGTCATCACTTGCAGAGGAGACAGAGAAAGCACATCCTGTAAGACATACAGACAGTACTTGGCAATTGCTTCAACTCTAACTTTGCAAGAAACATCTAACTAATATTTTTTTTTTTCTTTTAAACTATTCGCCATTTCCTGCGTTAGCGAGGTAGCGTTAAGAACAGAGGACTGGGCCTTTGAGGGAGTATCCTTACCTGGCCCCCTTCTCTGTTCCTTCTTTTGGAAAATTAAAGAAAAATAATGAGAAGCGAGGATTTCCAGCCCCCCGCTCCCTCCCCTTTTAGTTGCCTTCTATGACACGCAGGGAATACGTGGGAAGTATTCTTTCTCCCCTATCCCCAGGGATATAACCATGAATATATTTGATTTTTTTTTTCAAGATTTTAAACCTGTCATGCCCACTCATAAAAACAAATTAATTTCCATATATACCAATAATTCAAAAGCAAACAGTTTGTTTACTGAAATCAATAAAAAAAAAAGGCTTTCGTGTATCCCCTTCCAACAAGTTTTCTCTCATGATTAACAAACGGACCCTTAAATTTTAGCGAAAATCCTAAGTTTTTGATCAAAGCTGTACTTATGTTGTAATCAGTATTAGATCAGGAACAAGTTCTTGATTAAAACTGCTTTCAATAAGGATGGTTCAGTTATGAAATATAACTATTCCTTGATGAACACTGTCATTATACTGAAGGCATGTCATTTTCATCAGAAATGTGATGGTTTTCTATTAACTATGGTTGAGAGCAAAAAGTAGTGCCTCTGAAACTATTCTATTAGAAAAAGAAGGAAACAATAAGCTCAAAGTGAAATTAAATAATTAAATGTTCTGAAGGGGATTTTGTGTGATCGGGGCCTGAACATGCAGGAGGGTGAAAGGAGGGCAAGGAATGGAGTGATTTGGAGCGATGTGGTGTACCGGGGTTGACGTGCTGTCGGTGGATTGAATCAGGGCATGTGAGGCGTCTGGGGTAAACCATGGAAAGCTGTGTAGGTATGTATATTTGCGTGTGTGGACGTATGTATATACATGTGTATGGGGGGGGGGGGGGCATTTCTTTCGTCTGTTTCCTTGCGCTACCTCGCAAACGCGGGAGACAGCGACAAAGTATAATAAAAAAAAAATAATAAAAATGTTCTGAAGCTGGAGAAAGTATGGCAAACAATATTAGGATGAACTTGCTTCCAGTAATAATGGTACACTAGGATGCAATTGCTTCCAGTAATGTTGGTAGGGACAATTACTAAAAATTTTGTTAAGATCAAAAACCTTTCAAAATCTGCAGCTCCTACATCTCCTATTAAAATGATTTGAAATAAGAGTGGATTAATGATTACCATTACTGAATACCGTACTTGGCTGCAAGATCAGCAACAACGGTTGCCTGGGAGTATGCGTTATGGAAAAAATAGTTTATTTGAGAATTTGAAGAAATCTAAACATTGGTGTCTTTTATTTACATCTGTTTACTGATGTATTGTGTCTTTATCTTTCTAATCATCCAGAGAGGTTTTTGACCTCATTTGTCCACAAACTGTTTAAGATCTGTTGCCTGAGGTCTCATCCGAAGTTATAACAATGTATTTACGAGAAACTCTACTCTGATTAAAGTTGTGTTTTCCTGGAACATTTGTTAAAGAACTCCCATAAAAAGGAACAGTAAACAAGCAAGCTCAACTCTCTAAGCAAAAGCTGTTATCGACAGAGGGAGTCATTTTTTATGGTTAGATGTCACTCTGCCCTTTATAATCTGCTTGCAAGAAAATGATTGATCTTCAGTCCAATTTTCTAGTAATTCACTTTTTATGTGCCATTACTCCATGGTCACATCTGTTAATGGCTTTTGTAAAGTCTGTGCAAATACTATCAGCATTCTTTCTTCCTGTATCTTATTCATATCATATTGTTAAAGTTGAGCAGTGTTAGACAGGATCATCCACATACTAAATCCACGTTGTTTCAATTTCTATATGCTCTTTGATTATATGTACTCCTTAACCTTTTTCTTGATCATCTACAAATATTCTTCATGATATGCACCCTACAAATACTTCTCTTTTACTGCAAGTTACCTCCTCCCAGAATGGCTTGTTTTTCAACACTAATTTCTTTTTCACTTTCCTCAGATTTTCATTAGCTTTATATCTATTCATTATTTATTTATTTATCATTTATTTTGCTTTGTTGCTGTCTCCTGCGTTAGTGAGGTAGCGCAAGGAAACAGACGAAAGAATGGCCCAACCCACCCGCATACACATGTATATACATACACGTCCACACACGCAAAATATATATACCTATACATCTCAATGTATACATAATATACACACACAGACATATACATATATACACATGTACATAATTCATACTGTCTGCCTTTATTCATACCCATCGCCACCCCGTCACACATGAAATAACAACCCTGTCCCCCCCTCATGTGTGCAAGGTAGCACCAGGAAAAGACAACAAAGACCACATTCGTTCACACTCAGTTTCTAGCTGTCATGTAATAATGCACCGAAACCACAGGTCCCTTTCCACATCCAGGCCCCAGAGAACTTTCCCTGGCTTACCCCAGACGCTTCACATGCCCTGGTTCAATCCACTGACAGCACGTAGACCCCGGTATACCACATCGTTCCAATTCACCCTATTCCTTGCACACCTTTCACCTTCCTGCATGTTCAGGCCCTGATTACTCAAAATCTTTTTCACTCCATCTTTCCACCTCCAATTTGGTCTCCCACTTCTCGTTCCCTCCACCTCTGACACATATCCTCTTGGTCAATCTTTCCTCACTCATTCTCTCCATTCTCTTCAAAACACTCTCTCCTGCTCTCTAAACCACACTCTTTTTATTACCACACATCTCTCTTACCCTATTATTACTTACTCGATCAAACCACACACTACATATTGTCCTCAAACATCTCATTTTCAGTGCATCCACCCTCCTGCACACAACTCTATCCATAGCCCACGCCTTGCAACCATATAACATTGTTGGAACCACCAATCCTTCAAACATAACCCATTTTTGCTTTCCGAGATAATGTTCTCGACTTACACACATTCCTCAATGCTTCCAGAACTTTTGCCCCCTCCCCCACCCTATGATTCACTTCTGCTTCCATGGTTCCATCCGCTGCCAAATCCATTCCCAGATATCTAAAACACTTCACTTCCTTCAGTTTTTCTCCATTCAAACTTACCTCTCAATTGACTTGTCCCTCAACCCTACTGTACCTAATAACCTTGCTCTTATTCACATTTACTCTCAGCTTTCTTCTTTCACACACTTTACCAAACTCAGTCCCCAGCTTCTGCATTTTTTCACATGAATCAGCCACCAGCACTGTATCATCAGCGAACAACAACTGACTCACTTCCCAAGCTTTCTCATCCACAACAGACTGCATACTTGCCCCTCTTTCCAAAAGTCTTGCATTTACCTCCCTAACAACCCCATCCATAAACAAATTAAACAACCATGGAGACATCACACACCCCTGCCGCAAACCTACATTCACTGAGAACCAATCACTTTCCTCTCTTCCTACACGTACACATGCCTTACATCCTCGATAAAAACTTTTCACTGCTTCTAACAACTTGCCTCCCACACCATACATCCTTAATACCTTCCACAGAGCATATCTATCAACTCTATCATATGCCTTCTCCAGATCCATAAATGCTACATACAAATCCATATATATATATATATATATATATATATATATATATATATATATATATATATAGCAACCTTTTAACTTTGATATGCAGGATTTTATATCTAACACACTTAGCTCTCCAATGATCACTATTTTTGGGTAGATTCACCTTCTTCATATATGTGCAGCATCTATGTATTTACAATAAGCATATGACAAAGAGAAGACAAAAGCTCTTTGGGAATGTCTGACTCCATGTGATGTGCACTGAAGTATATAATATTGAAAGAAGAACATGGGTAAGAGAAGTCATGGTATAAATGATGAACTGTCTGTAAGAAATATGAAAGTGTCAAGGCTGTCGAGCTCTTTTGGTTATCAAATGTTTTATAGATGCACTGAAAGTTCTGATGGGTGAAAAAAATTTAAAAACGGTGTTCATGTTAATACAATAAAGCACTTATTCTTTTGATGAAGTATACATGTAAAACCCACACTTTTATATGTAAAGCTAAAAACAAAAAAGAGCTGTGAAACTTACAGAGTATATTTGGAAGTAAGAAGACATTAAAATACGAAGATATGCGAGGGTTATGTGGGATGATATAATCTTCAAGAAGGCATATGGATGGGTCCTTGAGCACTGTATGGGCATGCAGAACCTATGGCTGATGATAGGTACATCAAGAAGATTATGGCACAATCAAAGTTTCAATAAGTAGTAATAAAGTGATGGAGGAAGAAAGTAAATAATACTGACACGATCCCATTTAGCCTTTTCCTTCTTTTAATGGAAGAAATCAAATACGATATGCCTACGACAGTGCCACGTGACAACAACAGTAATACATGAGAGAACATTACAAAGTTGGTGCATGAACAAAGCGAAGAAAACGTGAGTAACGAAAGAATATATTTGTTTGAACCCGCAAAATTCGACTACCCCTAATGTTATTGTAGAAATTCTAATACTTTCCTCAATTATACATACTTTGACGGTCTTCAGCGACGTCCTCGCAATCTTTTCCTTCAATTCTTGATCCAAGGATAACTTTGACAGTCTTACGTACGACATATCTGTCCACAATTACATGTTCCGCTTTTGTTTAGCTGTTTTTTTCATTAAGATGAGTATCCTCTGACTACTGCATGCACTTCTATATATCTGGTGTATTTGGCTAGGGCTAAATAAATGCTTAATGTTGGCAAAAGCAAAAACTAGCCGTCAATTCACTTCATACTACTCGGCACCATGTTGCTTGATAGGTAAACAAAAACACAAATGCATTCACAAATAAATTTATTAAAGTTAATATAGTTTGACTTATGACATATAACACTGATAATTTATCCGTATTAATAATAATAAATCTTAGTACTTTTGGTCAAGTTTTATTAGATAAACATCGTGTTTTTTACATTTGTTGAAAATACGATTTGCAATACGAAAGCATAAGGAGACTGATTAATAAAACTTTCTGTATTCTAATTTTTATTGATAAACCAAAGAACAATACTGAAAAATTAAAGTTCACAGTAACGGCAAAAATGGTAGTATATACCTATAATAAGTGCACTTATGAATGTGCACATTTGCGTTAGTAAACACACACCATAAACAAAAGATAATATTCGATTGTTTCTTCTACTGTAGAATCACATTTCATTAAGTAAAAACATTCCTGATATGGCCTGAACCTTTTGATTTCTTTCCTGATATAAATGTTTATTTACTGTTTTACGCATTTTACTTATGAATTTTTGAATCTAAAAAATCAAACATTCTTGCTTAGTATTTTGATTCCTGAAGATATCATTTGAATTCTACTAAAGCTTTGAAAATCTCAATATGCTCCTAATACTTTCAGATGTGTTAATCAGCATAATGTTTCTAACATAGTTTTTCAATGTATTGGATACTTTTTCTTTTTTTTAATCTATCCTCATTTACAGATAATACAAGGCTTTCACTACTGCCTTGTGATTTTGTATATGGAGCAGCAGCATTTCCAAAGGGGAAATCAAAGAGAGAGAGTCGTAACAATTTTTACTTTCCAACTGTTACAAAACATTCATTATAATAACATACACTTAACACGGTACTGTATATAAATATGACCACCGGCAAACAATAGATCCTGAATGAAGTCTTGAGAGACAGGTTGGAGACCAATCAAACTAATTTCCTTAATTTTTCCTAATTCATATGACGAGAAAAAAAAGGAGTACACACACACAAATATATTTATATATGTATATATATATATTGGCCCTCAGCAGGTTTAATGAATGAGATTTTTAATATATTTTTTTCTTCAAGAAATCCTTAAGAATGAAAGAATTGTAGTTGGTATCAATTGTTGACTTCCACCAAGGTGTAATGTACAATGGTCTGGATGCTGGTACTGTAAAGTGACAAGTGTGAATGCGAAGATATACAAAATACCCTTTTGTTACCACTTAGAAATGGGAAGCCTTTAACAGTTGCCTACCACCCACAAGTAATCTTCAGTCCTTTCCCTCCTACACGTGAAACTTATTACATCATGTGACTTATTGCTGATGGTAATTAATGATAGCACAGGTCGACCTGCTCAGACAAGTAAACTCTACAATGGAAAAGAACCTGAGGCGAAGAAATAACACTGGGCAAATAAGGTCCTCGAAGATAATTCACATGATAGAGAGAGAGAGAGAGAGAGAGAGAGAGAGAGAGAGAGAGAGAGAGAGAGAGAGAGAGAGAGAGAGAGAGAGAGAGAGAGAGAGAGAGAGAGAGAGAGAGAGAGAGAGTCAAATTTGCATATTACAAAAACCTCTCATTTATAGTATACCTTCAAATTTCAATACCAACAGAAAACGAAATTATCATTTCTTTAAGAGAACGTTACACAATGGGTAACTGCAGATTTCAGGCACCGCCTCCTAAGACAAACTTAAAATTACCAAATAAAAGTATTTCAAGCAAAAAACACAAGAAATTACAGCATTTTACGTATATGAAAAGTGTTGAGGCATATACTCTGCAGCCACTAATGGCTTAAACGTCTTCCAAACCCTTGTACAGAGTCGCCTGCGTCTGTGTGCAAGTTTGAGGCTTCGGTTCCAGCTAGAGTGAGGGAGACAGATAATTGACAGATGGTTCAACAAGCAGTTGGTGAGTTTCAAAAAGAGATTTTGTAGGTGACTAGTGGCTAGTGTGCACCGCCACACCTGCCCATCACGTGATTACTACTGATAAAAACTTTGGTTTTCTTATCCATCAATATCTCTCAAACAGGAAACCCCTTCGCATGGAACTTCTTAAATATTAGTGGTCATGTAAAAATGTTGAGTTACAGTACTAAAAACTAGTTCAATTTGGGCCATTCTCCTTTCCCTTTGTTTCGTGAAGATCAAAATCAATACGGCAGACCAAATTATAGTTTTGAATGAATGTTCAGGGTAACTTGAGCAAATATATCTATACAGGTAACAGATAAACAAAGATATTCTTTAAAAGATAATTTAAGTGTTAGTTTAATGATATGTTTCCTTTTTCTTTTAAAAGAGGATATACAGCATGGGAAGTAATATTATACTCGTAGTTTCATTCCTTTATACACAGTAAGTTTGGACCATTTTCTTCTTTTCATTTTCGGTATATATATATATATATATATATATATATATATATATATATATATATATATATATATATATATATATATACATATATATATATTGAGGCACATACAATCTTTTCTTATAATTATTCACTTCTTTGCTTCCCGTATTGTCTGAGGTTCGCGAAACAAGTCAGGGGAAGGAGGTAAAAGAAGAATGGCCATTCGAGGATATTAGCATATGCTGCGAGAGCCACAGCACGTCTACTAAAGGGAACTAATAGAAAGACCGAGTCGTCCCTATCCTTCCGTCCTATGTGGGTACAAGACAACAGCATGTGTGAGGAGGTCGCCAACACTACAGCCTTATCTACCAGGGGGAGCGTCTCCGATTCCTTAGCCTCCTCTGAAGTCTGGCAAAGAAGGGTTGGGGGATACGAACTCTGGCTTCACTGCAGGTAAGGCTCAGAATTGAGGATCTTGTCACATATCGGGAGAAAAAAGAAAGTCCTTCGATATATTTCTATGACTAGTTTAGAAAGTCTGAACGTATTAACGGCGCTCAACTTTGTATGAAAAGAGACTAAGAGACTCGGGGCTCGTCCATACTGCTAACAAACTGGGCAGTTCGCCATTTAAGATTTGCTAATTGTGCACCATTAACTGGAGTTGTATCAGAAATACCTCAAATTGGAGAACTACCGATAACCCATTAAGTTATTGTCATGATCCCTTAACACCTACAAAAGGGATGTTCACTCCAAATTCCAAATCAACATAGATTCTAGGACTAAATATACGGCCCGACCAGCTGTCTTAAGCCTTAGGTAAGGGGGCCAGTAAGGCTTGTTATCCTATTCACAGCATATTGGAAACTCTTAATGACTTGCAACCCCAGGCAGAGAACAGCTGGTCAGACCACAGCTCTAAGACAAAGACATGGTTGATGATATGTACCTAATTCTAAAGTTATCCTTTAAACAACCAACAAAGCCATATCTTCACAGATCAATTGAGAGATTTGTACACGAAACGAAGGCGATCTTTAGCGATCTTCATTACATCTTTTTTTTTTTTTTTCCTTCTTAAGCAGAAGTCTTCCGCGCTGGGCCCGAACTCTGGCACGACACTCAAAACCTAATGAGCACTTGAGCGATGACTCTGAGCGGGGTGGTCCGGGGAAGTCACGAGTGAGAGTGCGAGGATAACAACAAGTCATGATATCTCTCAAGATTGTCATGAACTCCTGGGGCTGGGCTGATCTACCATGACCATCACCATGAGAGAGGGGCATCTAAGGCGATCTATGCATCTACTTGTTCCTTGTCTATCCCTGCATATGGATCCCGTGTTAAATCCTATTGCTACGGAGCCTTGCATACCTTTGGCACAGTAACCCCTGCCTATCCCTCTCCTAGGCTACTGACGAAGGCGAGGACGAACCCCTTCTTCGGTTCGGTCTCTTTCCTTATTCCGAACGTTATCATTCTGTCCTAAAGCCTAAACCGTGATATGTATTGCATTATACAACCGACAATATGGTTGAATTATCAGTAACAACTACAGCACTACAATACCCACAAACTAATCACGCTTAAACCCTTCCAGTGACTAATGATGAAAAACCGATTGTCATTGATTTCCCTTCGCGGTGCTTCGACGCTAACGCGAGCCTTAACAACTAACCACTACCGTTTCTCATGCCACCCAAGATCTGCTGCCAGGTCCTTATACTGTTCCAGGTAACACTCACTTCCTCTGGCCTTCAGGGGGTAAAGGCGGAACCAGCAGCAGTAAAGTATGACGTCACGCAGGCGACACTGAATAGGTACTGCGATTGGTAAGAGGAGGCACTAGGATCTCTCTAATGTTTACGTGCGTGACGTCACAACCAAGCTTGCCAACCTTTCCGCCAGAGGTCCTTGAGGTTCAGGCGATGTTAAAGAGTCCGGGCTGGGGTCTTCGTTGATGCTTTAAGGAAACGTACAGAACAGATGTCTACAACAACATGTCTTTTTTTTTTACTTTGATTGACAAGAGAATCTTTATAAAGATTCATATGAAAAGAGTCTAATCTATTATCTCGTCTAGTAATGGTTCAAAGTGACAAAATTTTACCCTAACGTCGACATCACAGCATTTGAATGATTGCTTATATCTTCTTGAATAATACTGATGCCATATGTGATCCCAGGTCTCAAGATACCAACAAATGTTGCCACTAAGAAACAAAGTATTTACTTCTTATAGGAAAATAAATAAAAAAATCCTTACAGTAAATTTTCCTGATAACGTCTAAACAATTTTCTTTACACAGATACCATGGACAACAGAATACACAAACCCTTGAAATCAAAGCCTATAGTTTGGGTCCTGACGTATCTGTTGCAATAGGAAGAGTTGTCGTGGGCTTGGTAATGACCACAAAATGTCCACTCTCTCGTATTTCGTACCTACGTTACAGTTTAATTGAAATACTAAGTAGACTAGAATAAGAGACTAGACCACACCGCTACCAGGGAACAATATCCTCACCGAGAATAGGGCACATTACCTCACTGCTACTCAAGGATAGGTACCTCACTGCTACTCAAGCAGGGTACCTCGTTGGAACAGGGGTATGTCGTTCGAACTGATGGCTATCGACTGCTAACTGGTCATTCAACCACAACCTGTAGGCTACCGTACACGCAATACATGGGAGTAAGTGAGATTTCCTCTCCCCCCCCCCAATACTTTAACAGGGTACGTTAATTACCACTACCTGCTACTGGAGTACGATACTTTTATCACTACCAATGTACGACACTCCACCCTGACAACCGAAGGGGGGCGACACTTCACCATTGTCACTAAGGTAAGACCTCTCTCACCATCGCCACCAAGGCAGGTCACTGCAATATCAAGATGCGGTGGTTCACACCAACAGAGGTACGATAATACTTTGCAATGTTCGTTGGTGACCAGGAGGCGTCCTTGTTGGCGTTCTTCAGAAGCCTTAGATCAGCTGTCGTGGCCCCTTATTAGCGCCCAGCTGCTCTTTTAAAAGTTCCAGAATGTTTCAACTGTCTCCTGCGACACTTCTAGTCCCCATTGAAACCCTGGCAGCAGCGTGAAGGGCCATAACACAGCTACGGGGGGGGAGGTGGTGGGGGTTTTGGATCACACACACACACATACGATATTTCTTCTGCCCGTATGATGGATAACTCCCCTTCAGAATGCCTACGGCGGTTGTCCAATAAGTCTAATCTTACACCTACTCTACGTAAATTACTTCGCTGTCCGACAACTGAGAGTGGTTGGAAGTGGTGGGGGGAAAGATTGTTACACAAAGGGAGCAGACAGCGTCAACAGGGGGGCTGCTGTGTGTGGGGGTCGAATCACTCTCTCTTAAGGCAGTTGTGCGTGTCGTCATCATCACCTTGAGCCGAGCTGCTGCTGCTGCTGGTCGCCACCAGGGGCGCGCTCGGATCGCTCTGATCTGGAGACCACCACGTACGTCGGTCGAACCGTGACTGGGTTGACTTTGAATAGAGAGACAAGAAGAAGAAGAGAGAAAAAAAAATAACTTGGCTGAATGCATATACTTTGATTATTATGAAAGTGTATTACAGAAAATACGCATTCAGGGGGGGAGGGGGGGAAAGAGAAAAAATATTGGAGATTTTGATACACAACAGTTTGCAAAAAAGTATAGACTATTGTATTGCCGGAAAAAAGTATTTTTTTTTTTTTTTTAGGCATGTACTGCTGGCTGTCAGCCACAAGGCCCAAGGTTTACGTCCAGAGCTGAGGGAGGCGTCGACGCTCCTACCACGAGAACTCTCGGACATCTTCAGTGTCGTTCTCGCTAGCTGTCGTGGTTCTGGTGTGAGCTGGTGGGGAGGAGGAGAGGGGCGGGTGTTGCCCGGGGGAGCTGGAGGGGGATGGTGAAGGGGGGATGGTGAGGTGGTGGGGAGGAGGGAGGAGGAGAAGCTGGGGGGAAGGTGTGGTGTGTGAATGCCGAGTGCGTTGTGCTGGGGGGAAGGAAGGGGAGATGGTTCACTGGGTCACAACGACTCCCCCATCCCCTTGCTCCAGCTCCCCCTGCTGGGTCAGTGGCGACGCGCCGTTTATGAGGTCGCTGCTTCCTTCTCCCTCGTCGTCGCCAGCCACGCCGTTCTGTAAGAGAGAGAGACACGGGCGTCAGAAGGCTCGTTCGCTGCCCTCGCCGTTCTGCTAGAGACAGAGGAGACAAATGCCTAAAGGAACGTTAGCCAATCAAGCCGTTCCGCAAGAGGAAGACAATATGAAATGCTTCGTTCTGCAACGTTCAGCTGGAGGATAGAAGACATTCTGCTCGGCAGAACAAAGCAGAACAAAAGAGAACAGAGAGTAGAAATGAGGACGCAGCGGGGGAGAGTTGGGGAGTAAACAAGGTGGTGGGTGGGTGCAAGCTACACTGACTGGAGCGTCGAAGTGTACCACAAGGCACCTCGAAGTAGGAAAGAGCGTACATCGAGGAGGACCAGAGGGTATATCGGGAAACCACGAACATTAGAGCGAGAGGAAGGACTGTACACACACGGTGGCTAAATCTGGGGATGAATCATGCAACGAGATAGACAGCAGAGCAAAAAAGACACGGTATATTATGGCAGAAATATGAGAGAACATTCAGGCAGAGAACCTATGTTGATTCAGTCTACAACTCTGGGATGAGAGATAAGAGAATGCAGAAGGTAAACTTTAATAGAGTAGTACTAAGAAAAAGCCATGTCGATATATGAAGGAAACTAGAAAGTGCGAAGTCAAAATAGAAAAAAAACAACATTGATAAATATCTTCACTTTAAGTTTGTTGTATATAGTCATTAACGATTACAAATAACATATAAAGGCAATCTGGCTTACAAATATAAATATATTCGGATTGTACACCCCCCACTGACCATCCCCTCCCACACCACTGAACACTACACAAGGTAAACATACTCCTTATGGATTCACATACTACGATTAGGAGGCAAGAGAGTCATAAACTTCAAATTTAGGACGTGTTAAACCCCCATTACTAATACATAGCAGGGTGCACCTTGCTGCAATCCATGCATACGTCCCCCGGACACAACGACCTCGGGAAGCCTCGGTTAATACATGAAAGTGCAACACTCTCGGAAATTGGCCCTAAGAAATATTACATACAACCTCAGCAGCCATATTTTGCGGGGGGGAGGGGAGGGGAGGGGAGGGGGAGGTGGAGGGGTGGGGGTGGGGGGGGAGTGTGTGAGAGGCGATACCTAAGCTCTGAAGCCTCGTGGGTGAGGCCTTCCCTCCCTCCCTTCCCCCAGCACTGAGATCGCTCAGGGAGGGCCAGGCCAAAGACGTATTGCGTAAAACTGAGACGGGGCGTATTTTTAAGGGACGATTAAGGCCGTCGTGAGATGGATGCGTCGCCCACTAACTCTTCGCGTCCGATAGGTGCAACGCGCCTCGTGAGGGGTGAGGGTTGGGGAGGAGGAGGAGGAGGAGGAGGTCGATATAAATGGAAGCTACGCCCATTCCGGTGTGAAAGGAGGCGCCATTACCCATCCCTCACAACCGCCTTGGGAGGGATGAAGGATTGACCCATTTGTCTAATGTTTACACGATTATGAGTGACCTCCTCCACCTCCTCACCCACCACCCACTGTTGTGGTGCGATGATAGATGGTCTTCCGTGACCTGTTTACTGCGCCAGTTTTTTCCTCTTGAGGTTAGGGCCGGTGACCTGTTGACCTGGCCCGTCTGTCTGAATGTTTAGAAGGATGACCGTCTGCGGCTACTGTTTGGTTAGATAGATAGATAGATAGATAGATAGACAGATAGAGATAGAGATAGAGATAGAGAGAGAGAGAGAGAGAGAGAGAGAGAGAGAGAGAGAGAGAGAGAGAGAGAGAGAGAGAGAGAATGATGGTATGCTCTTTCTTTCCCTCAGGTTTATCTACGGTAAGTAATTCTGGCGTAGGACTCTGTCATGACTTCCCCAAAGTGACGGAGAACAAGATAGTGATCAAAGGAAAACATTCTAGTTTGTTTTACCCGTACGGGACGACCCTGGTGCAGGACGGTACGACACGGAACGACCCTGGTGCAGGACGGTACGACACGGAACGACCCTGATGCAGGACGGTACGACACGGTACGACCCTTGAGTAACACCATACGACCCTTGAGCAACACCATACGACCCTTGGGTATGATTGTTGTAACGTTTGGTATGACCCTTCAAGGCCAGACGAAAGGCCAGACCATCGTAATCAAGGATCGCACCGTCGCACCCAAGGATCGTACCGTCGTATGCAAGGGTCGCACCGTCGTACTCAAGGATCATCGCGTCGTACTCAAGGGTCGTACCGTCGCACTCAAGGGTCGTGCCTTCGTATCCAAGGGTCTCACCGCTGCACCCAAGGGTCGTCCCGTCGTATGCAAGGGTCGTACCGTCGTACTCAAGGGTCGTACCGTCGTACCCAAGGGTCTCACCGTCGCACTCAAGGATCGTCCCGTAGAGCTCAAGGTGATAAAAGGTGACAAAAGCGAAAGAATATGATAAAAGTTTGGCAAGGGAAGAAAGGCATCTTTCAGACAATTCGACAGACTTGACTGAAGGCAGTCAAGTCTTCGGAAAGATGAGTCGAGAAGTTAGCATCCAAGTATATGACAACCCGGGGAACAAAAGACGATATAAATCACCGATAATCTTAAATCATACGGCCGAAATGAACGAAAAACTGAGGGGGAATTGGGGGAGGATATCCCTTATGAATCTGGCAGGTCTAATGACAACTGAAGAACGAATTTGATATCACAAAAAAAATATAATGAAAATGACGTAAAGAAATGTTCGCTGATAACAAAAGAGACCCAAGAGAGATAGAGAGAGGACATTTATCTTGTTCTATGTAATTACACATGAGTACAGTGTGGGGGAGAGGGAGAAAGTTTCACACTCATGGGGGCCCCATTTGAACTTTTTCAAACCCGTGGCGTGATTTTGCCACATGGAAGGGCGAGCGCGTAGCGACCACCGTAAGGAAATGTAGAGGGAAGAATGGAGAGTCGTGTGAGGGACGTGTTGCTGTCGGGTGTTACATGCACGAAGGAGAAGGTGTGTTTGACGAGGATTCTACCTGCACGCCCTAAGCAACCATCCCACTCTTATCTACTTTCTACCTTCTTATATTCTTTCACTTTTTTCCCTCCATTTTTCTCCATTTGATTCACTGAATAAAGAATGGCCTCTTGTTTTCCCCTTCCATCCAGGGCAAACGAGGCACTCCCGGAGTCTCGCCTGTTTCTGCTGCCAGTGAAATGAAAGGAAGGAAGGAAGGGGGGTCGGTCAGTGTCAGTAGCAGTATTGGCCTCTCCCAGCACCGTTGCTAGTCTCCCTCTCCGACACTTGCCTCTAGTGAACGCCATCTGGCTAGTACCCCCTCACATCGTATTCACCTTCTCGCTCCAGTCATATGATCGTTTATTCTTTATCAATTCCTTTTACAACTTCATCAGTAACCTTGGACTCAGGGTTCCGATATTTA
The DNA here is from genome assembly GCF_036320965.1 of Panulirus ornatus. Lineage (NCBI taxonomy): Eukaryota > Metazoa > Arthropoda > Malacostraca > Decapoda > Palinuridae > Panulirus > Panulirus ornatus. The sequence continues at coordinate 19,618,438 of NC_092289.1, read as the reverse complement.
AGGAGGAGTTTGTTTCTATTCCAGTAACTAAACGCCTGTGTTAAACTGTCTTAGTAATTCCTCTTTAACTATCCTCTTCAACCTACTAGCCTTCCTGATTCCCCCATGAGTATATTCTTCGTGCATCTATGATTCCTCCCACAAGACCGTGTCTCGTCCTCGAACTCCAAGCTAAGGTCCTACGAGAGCTCCCACGCGCCAGTTGTCCACACAGCGAGTGATTTTCGTCCATGTGTAGGACTCTGCTCCCACGTCTGGGGTCTGGGCCTGCAACTCATCATCCTGGGGATGGATGGCAGCCTTCGTCCCCCTGCCTCCCCTTACTCAACACCCTGGGGATGGCAGCCCTGGTCTCGTCCCCCTGCCTCCCCCTACTCAACACCCTGGGGATGGCAGCCCTGGTCTCGTCCCCCTGCCTCCCCCTACTCAACACCCTGGGGATGGCAGCCCTGGTCTCGTCCCCCTGCCTCCCCCTACTCAACACCCTGGGGATGGCAGCCCTGGTCTCGTCCCCCTGCCTCCCCCTACTCAACACCCTGGGGATGGCAGCCCTGGTCTCGTCCCCCTGCCTCCCCCTACTCAACACCCTGGGGATAGCAGCCCTGGTCTCGTCCCCCTGCCTCCCCCCCCTGCTCACCTCCTTAGGGATGGCGGCCCTGGTCTCGTCCTCGCCCTTGGCGCACTCGCCGGGGTCGCCGCTGGCCTCGCCTCCGTTGGTCTCCAGGGTGACGTCACCACCAAGGTCGCTGGCTGGGGTACTGCCCGGCGTAGTGCTCTCCTCGGCTGTGCTGCATGACCCGCTCTCCTGCATGACACAGCATAACCCTCAGTCGCTGGGTTCAAGTTGGGGACGTGGGGATGGGTCAGGGATGGGTTGGAGTGGGGGGTACGTGTGTGAGGAGGGGATAAGACCATGTGGTGTGGGGGTGGAAACATGTGAGGACGGGTGGGGAGGAACTGTGGGGAGGTGGGGTTTTAGCCTCGGGGGAGCATCGAAGTGTGGGGAGAGGTCTTGGTCAGTATGTGTGGGGGTGGTGGCGGAGATGGGGGAATGGGTCAAAACAAAGGAATGGTCTGTTGGAGGTTGGGTCTTTGCGGACGGGAAGGGGGGGGGGAGAGGGTCCGATAGAAAGATGTATAACCTGATATATGTGTGTATATACCACAGGTATTTCATGCCCCACCAATGAGGAGAACATATATATATATATATATATATACTCGACATATTACTTGACCAACGAAGGGGACTTTATATATGTACACGACAAGTGACTTTATCAATGAGGGGTTTCTGGTGCATTTGTTATACACAAACTGTTTATTTTTCGTCATATATATACATATATATATATATATATATATATATATATATATATATATATATATATATATATATATATATATATATATATATATATATATATGATGATAACCACTAGGAAAGTGAAACACGACAAGTTCCCAAGCGCACTTTCGTGTAATGATCGCATCATCAGAGGAGACACAAGAACGAGACGGAAGACGTCGTACAATCACTTGATATACGAGGAATAGACGTAGCTAAGACTCCATTTGGCATACAAGCGTTACCGGTAGCTGATCATTACACGAAAGTGCACTCGGGAACTTTCACTTTCCTAGTGGTTATCAGCAAATGCTAGATCACGCGCACCACTGTGACCTCTTGCAATATATATATATATATATATATATATATATATATATATATATATATATATATATATATATATATATATATATATATAAACTCACCAATGAACGGACATCAGAACACCATAAAACTCACTAATGAGAGGATCTAAGTCTCTTAAATCTCACTGGACAAGAGCGTCTGTGAATAAATAAGACTTACCAGTCCAGACTAATTAGGTTCAGTAAGACCCAGATGACAATATGACATATGGAGTAATGATAACCACAATTTAAGAATCCTTATAGGTTTACAAGACTCCCCACTCATGAACATTTATGGCTCATATGATCCTCTAATTAGGGAGAATAATGACCCTTCAGATCAAGTGGTAAAAGTGTTGGTGAAATCCAAATTTCAAAGAATTGAAGTCTCAAAATTTTCCTTCGGTCAGGGGTAAACTCCTTGACCAGCAGAGGTACACTGACCTGTGTAGACTACCTCGGCGACTCGTAAACTCACCTATGACGATCTACTGACCAACCAGGAGAACCCGTGTGACCTATTGGGTTTACGTTGACCTCTGGAAGTATGACTTGACTCCCCCGGGACTACGTCTGTGACCTGTGTGGACGTAGGCGGACCAGGGGAGGGACGCTAACGAAGAAGGAGGACCTATGTGACCTGGAGACTGACCTGGAGCGTGTCCTTAGAGCCCAGTTGGTAGATGTTGACCATGTGCGCAGCCTGGGCGTGGACCATCAGGTCCCAGGCAGACGCGAAGTGTTCCTTGCAGAGCGCGCACAAGAGTAGGGCGCTCTCTTCACTACCTGTAGAGTACAGGAGAGTCAGGCACGGTACTGGAGAGTCATGCACAGTATGGGAGAGTCAGGCACAGTATGGGAGAGTCAGGCACAGTATGGGAGAGTCAGGCACGGTACAGGAGAGTCAGGCACAGTATGGGAGAGTCAGGCACAGTATGGGAGAGTCAGGCACAGTATGGGAGAGTCAGGCACAGTATGGGAGAGTCAGGCACAATATGGGAAAGTCAGGTACATGAAGAAGTTACTTCAATATCAGCAAACTGTATCGGTCATCAAAGTCTATGTATGACTAAAGCACATTCCTGTAATAACATAATCATGAACCTATGGTACACAGTCCTGAAGTATGATCAAGAAGTACACATTCTCTCTGTTTAAATGTGAATCTTTACTCACACGCTCAAATTCACTCCACTACGAGACGAAGACTGGGACATAAGTTATGTCGAGGCAAAAATAAAAAGAGGTATTTCCAAAATGTTCGTCTCGAGTTATCTATCTCCGGCATCTGTCATGGCTTTTAAAGATATCACTGTATATATATAAGGGTCGTGCTCGACCCCACGAGCACGACCCTTGAACACGACGGTACGGACATCTTGCGTATGATGATGTCATCCATCTTTATCATCCATCTTCATCATCCATCTTTATCTAACTCCTTAAGTGATGAAGCCATCCTTTCCCGCACCTCATCCTCCTCCACACCTGGACCTCCACCCACCACACACCTCCTGATGAAAGTACGTCCTCTAACCCTAAGATCTCGAACTGTGGCACTCGACTAGTCGCAGCTGCCGTTAGTTTCCCTGCGGAGTCCAACCATACGAGGATTGGCCGTTATGAAGCTGTGGGAGTGCTCCGCCTGCTGTCTTCGCCCTGTAAGATATTCCCTCTCATGAGTTGGGTCTACAAACACCCAGGGAAACTTAATTGAGTCCTTGTGGTAATTTTTCATTCTTCCTGATACTCGTTTGAAATTTTTCAATCGCCTTGGCCACGTTCCACGTCGGCCGATGTGAAAAAGAATCTCGCGTCTTCAAACACACTTTCCAGGAAACCAAACACGGGTTTATTACGTTCCTTTTTTTTTTTTAATTACCTCAGATTCTCAGTGGGATCTGAGAGAACGATGCAGAGAAAATGGGAATGGGTAGATTTGCATCTCAGCCAAAAAAAAAAAAGGAAAAAAAAAAAAAAGGGAAGAAGAGACTTCGCTATCGTTACAAAGGTTCGGTTTTTCTAACACCATGGTCTCTCAATGTCTGCCAGCCACCGACGGGCCACAGAGACCGCGAATGTGTACTGTGGTCTTCGTGCCATCCTTAACACCTGATGAAGGTGTTCAACACCCTTCGGTTGGTTCATGTTGACGGCCTTAATGACCTCCCCCCCCCTCCCCCTGGCAACTGATGAGGCCCCGTGCCCGACCACCCGACCCACCACTGTCAGGGGCGAAGAGGAGGAGGAGGAAGAAGAAGAAGGAGGAGGAGGAGGAGGAGGAGGAGGAGAAGGGGTGTGTGGTGGGGTCGCCCGCAGACGAAGTGCTCTCGTCAGGCTGAGGCTTAGGGAACCTTCATACGACAACGGCCGCTGTCGGAGGTGCTATAAAAATCCATTATCAAAATTGTGCTCTGACGGAGGCAGCAGCAGCAGCCCCGGCCCAGGCTACAGGGTCGCCCATCCTCGGATTCAATAAACATCCGGATTCCAGGGTGGCATAGAACTCTCTCTCTCTCTCTCTCTCTCTCTCTCTCTCTCTCTCTCTCTCTCTCTCTCTCTCTCTCTTTGCTCAGCTGGGTCAGGGAGTTCCGACGCATTTCGCTTGTGTGATATCTTTTCCTTCAGATTAATTTATTCTGCGACATCATAATCCGTGATTTTGACTTCTTGTGTACGATGGCTTTGACTTCTTGTGTACGATGGCTTTGACTTCTTGTGTACGATGGCTTTGACTTCTTGTGTACGATGGCTTTGACTTGCGCTGGTGCGATGACTGTCGACGGTAAACGGCGTATCATCACTTGATCGCGACGTTACGACCCTTAAAGATGGGTTGGGTCAGAGATGAGGCGCCCTCATCACATCCAAGGGTCGTACCGTCGTGCTCAAGGGTCGTACCGTCGTGCTCAAGGGTCGTACCGTCGTGCTCACGGGTCGTACCGTCGTGCTGAGACGGGGGAGGGGGGGGGTCAAACACGACGACTCTGCCACTTGGTCATGAGATAATGATACATTTACGAATTCAGTCTGACGTCACGGCATTCATGGGCTACGACAACGCACTCGAGGCACGGAAGACAACGCACTCAGAGGCCCTGGGACACACCGGGGCGTTAACCGCCAGCGAATGAACGCGAACACAATTTCTCTCCCTCCAAAAAAAATTGTGCGAAACCCCCCCTCACTTGTCCGATTCCCACCGTGGGCGAACCAGTATGGGGGGAAACTGACCGCGGCTTCGACCCGTGGGTATGCGAGGGAATTAATGCAAATACGGACAGTTCCTTTCCTCTCTCTCTCCCTCTCCTTCTCCAGGATCACCGACTAAAAGGGAAGGATTTATGGTATAGAGAGTAACACACCCTCCGTAAATGGGAGACCCAGAGAACATCATTATACCACGGGATTGCTTACCTAAGTTAGGGTCGGCGGCTACGGAAGACGAGGCTGCAGAGCTTCTTAATACAAACCGTAATTTCCCGGAAGGAATTAACCTTTCCGGAGTCATATCATTGTGTGTCTTATGGAAATGGGTGTTTTCCTTGCTCCGTGCACAGTCCGGAGTCCGGACACTCGGTCCTCAGCTTACAAATGGAGAATTTTTGATTCGTTTTGGAGCAGCGAGACCTTGGCTGGGTTGTCTGTGTTTGTCAAATAGGCTCGCGCCCTCTGTCTCCCCTAATGTTTACATACCATCAGTCATGCCAATTGCTTACATTTACTTACAAATCAAATGAACGGATCAAACGATAACCTTCGTTCGTTATCAGATCAACGGAAAGGTGTTGTATATAATAATAATAATAATAATAATAATAATAATAATAATAATAATAATAATAATAATGATAATAATAATAATAATAATAATAATAATAATAATAAGAATAATAATGACTGAAAGACGTGTACACGATCGTCGGAGGCGAGGTAATCGAAGCAGGTTCGAAATGTTCCAATCGTCCAGTGAACACGGGTCTCGCTGAGTGACTCCGCCTTTATAAACCTCCAGTCTGGCTCTGTATCAGTGATCGCAGGAATACTGTGTCTTAAAACTCGTAAGATAACAAGACTCTCGTACTACAAAATCATACATCCACCAGAGTTATACCACAAGCACGCAAGACCACAATACTGCAATACCAGGACACCAGCTATTGAAAAAGACATTAGATTTGAGGCTAAAAGACCACAAAAGCACAATACGTAAGTCGCAAAAAATGGATAAAACCACAAAAATCCCAAATCCAAGGATTAGTGAACCAGGATGGCAACGGGAGAGCCAGATGGGGCAACAGGTGGTGCTCTCCTGAGCTGTGGATGTCTAGTTTCATGTTCAAGCGACCCAGACCTGGCCTGGTGACCTGACCATGTGTGTGTGTGTGTGTGTGTGTGTGTGTGGAAGGGCCGGGTAAAATGTCAGGCCATACTCATGGGCCATGGCGTTGTCGTGTTCATGCTGTTGTGCACGACGCATTCAATCTCAGGGAGAGACAAGGCTGATGGGAGGATGTGCTTCGTGTCTCTTATCAACCTGCGTCAGGCTTATCACTCGCTCACGTAAATTCCATCAGGCAGCTGATTTTTAGGAGCGGGAGGCACGTAAGCGTTGGCTAGGACACCAGACGCGTTCTTCTTTTTTTTTTTTCCATCTTATTTATGGACCCGGGATGGTCTGTGGGTCGAAGGAGGGGCGTGTGTTGAATCCCTTGTTCACGACAGTGCCCCATTCGGGTCAGCACGATGGCTTAGTAGTTGACCTGATCCTTAGTAATCAGGTGAAAGTTCAATCTAGTTAAGGTAAGGTAAGGTAAGGTAAGGTTAGGCAAGATTAGGTTAGCTTAGGTTGGGTTAGCATATATCAATTAGTTTAGTAGAAAACTAGGGTATATTAGGTCAGGTAAAGTTAGGTTAGGTAAGGTTTGGTGAGGTTAGGTTAGGTCGAATAAGATTAAGAATCATCTCGTTAATAGACAGATACAAATCCCCATAAGGACTGCGTTGCTCAACATTAGATATTTCGAACTGACAGATGGTTAATACCTGAGGATCGCCAGGCAAAAAAAAGGAGCTGACTTATCTCTCACTATTTTCTGTTGAAGTAGCAGACAGGGGCTTGTGTGTCGCCTCTACCGCAGGGCTCATGTCGTTATCATAGTAAATGGAGATTTAAAAACGCCCCTGTGCTCGTTAATCAGGGTTTAGGAGTGCGTTAATGCCTCCAGGTAATTATCGTCTTTTATGTCCAAGGCTCCAGTCAGGGACAAAAGTCCTTATCAAGGCCAGGACTTGGACGAAAGAGGGGAAGGTGGCTGAAAAGGTAAAGAAGCAAGGATAGAAGAGTTCAGATAATCTCTTGAGTTTTAAAGGAAGCAGAAAACCTGCTTCTTTTTTTTTCCCCTTCTTTCAAAGGGGAGGGATTGGTCGTAGATGTAAGGTACGACATGGAAATGTGGAGTTCAAAGGCTTATAGGTGTCGAGAAGGAAAAAGGAGAGAGTACACCACCCAAATGATTCTCAAGTTGAAAAAAAAAACCAAATCTTTGTAAGAGCCGAGTAAACGATTGAAATCTATTTGCCTTAGAAGAGAGAGGGTTGAGAGGTGATCTAATACAGGTACTCTGAGTTATCAAAGGCTTTTATAATCTCGATCTAACCATCTACTTCAGGCTTGATTCGCCCGATTTCCCTTGTGGTGATGGACACAAACTCGTGGGCCATAGTTTCAACCAGGAAAGAGGCCATTTCCTATTTGATTCGGAAGGTTTGTTCACATTTGAAATGATTTATCAGAGTGGCTGAAAGCGGAAGTAGTGGTAGATACGTTTACCAACGAACTTGAGAATATTTCGCTTCAAGCCCAGAACTAATATCATTCCCACCTCCTTACCTTAGTCACATAAAGTCTATAGTTTTTTGTATTGAAATATCTGTATGCCTTTCGACGCTTACCACAAATCTATACGTTTTTGCCATATTCCACCATCACAAACAGCATCTTCAGCACCTAGTGGTTTGTTGCTATATGAATTCCTTTATATTCCTTCGTAAAAGAGAACATCCCTTAACGAAGATACGAAAAACGATCGTAGCATCGTAGGAAGGGAACAGTGAAAGGCCGTACGTCAGGAATTATTACAGTTCATTTAGAGCGAATTAATTAAAGACGTATCGGAGGTTGTCGAACTTCCTTTGCATAAAGGAACGAGTCGCCTTTCGATTAACATGCCTGCAATAATTGTGGGCGGAGAGTGAAAGCTGATTGTGAGTCAGAGGAGAGACTTTTTCCGCTGCTCTTGTGTCCCTCTGAACATGATTGGATCATGGGTTGGACGACTGGATACTTTTGTAGGAGGAGGGAATAAATGCCTCAGATTCTCACAATAACAACCCATGATATAGACTCAACGTTAAAGGGAAGCAACGCATGAAGACTGGCAATAGTCTGCCCAAGGAAAGGAAAGAAAGAATATTCGTAGGTCAGCTCACTCACGCATTTCAGATGCCAAAATTGGCGTTAAATGGGGCGCAGCTGGAGTGGGAGGTGCCAGTGAGTGATGAGACGTTAACAAGAGTTTGGTCAGACGAAACAATCGTGGGGCGAGACTGTGTGTTGCGAGGCGCAAAGAAATGGAGGCGAAAACACAGATCCTGACACCGCGGGAGAGATGGTCGTGATGGCATGGGGCATGGGTAAGAGGACTGATGATTTTGTTGCTCCAGAACAACACTGGGAAATGTGTAGGCTTGAAACCTCATCCTTATATTCCAACCGCGTGTGTACAACGGTCTCAACCATTGCTTATGGCGTCTGTGGTGTGTCTAGGCTACGTGCACAGACACACACCTCCCAAAATGTTAGCATTACCCACACAAATATTCTTGAGGGATGGGCCGCTTAAGACCTGAGGGTGGCAAGCCATATCCTGCAAGCCTTGTCCCGAGGACATGGACCGACCCCTAAATTAATTTGAAACGAGGGAAAAAAACATGAGCCTATGATAACATATTTATAAATGCCCCTGTTTCCCAGATCCTACTTTCATTATCATAACTCAGTTAGGAATTTGGGAGGAGGAGAATAATTCAGTTGGGGGGGAGGCTTCTGGCTTGACGGGGGTGTTGGAGGTGAGTGGCTGCGGTGCACAGAGCGGAGTAAGTGAAACGCGGGTGGCGCTTCCCCTAGAGTTTTTTTTTTCGGAGCCGGGAGCAGCGCGGCGACGGGGGTCGGGGGGGTAGACGGATGGTTGGTAAGGACACAGACAAAGAGGGAGATGGGCAAATATGGGTATAGGTGGGTAAGGGTAAAGCTATATCATAGACGAGTATATGGGTACATAAGTATATGGGTATATAAGGTATAGGTGGGTGTAGAGATGGTTGGAATGTTAACAGGCTGATTGGTAAAAGCATATCTTCTTACACAGTTTATCGGGTTCGTATGCATGTATCGGTAAGTAGTCAAAGTAGTTGGTGCTGGCATATATATATATATATATATATATATATATATATATATATATATATATATATATATATATATATATATATATATATATATATATCGCGGGAGGCGGCGACAAAGTATAATAAATATATGTATAAAACACTCACGCCAACCTTTCATGCATCTTATCTATCAAGATAAGGAAGACTCACTCCCATGCGTGACCAGTTACCTCATTAATATCAAATTACACCGACTGGCTGACCAGCTTTGTGGGGAAAAATGATGATGGTAACGTGTCTGGAGGCGCGTCCCGGGCAGGCAAGGAGAGCGAGCCAATTAGCGTCGTCGCTTTCACCAGCGAGGCATCATCGGCCGTTCGTCAGCCCGCTATCCCTTGCCCTCCCCACCCTGACATAATAATAGCCGCTCTTAAAGGTACACTTAGGGGAGATTAAAAATGTAATTTTCCTGGCAATGTCGTTGGATAATGAAGCGTAATTAAGCTGCCTAAACTGGTGCTTGGCGATAACAAACTAGACAAGTTGGAACGTGTAACGAGCGGTTTCCTTAATTACTGGCTGGTCGTTCACACACACACACACGCACACACACACACACACACACACACACACACACACACACACACACACACACACACACACACACACAGGTATACAGACACAGGCGGTATACAAAAGTTTCAAAAGTTCTATGACAGTAGATAAAGTTCTAGAGATGGGGCCCCTCGAGTGCAGAACTTCCTTCCCTTACAGTTCAAAGAAGTAATTACGAACATACACACATACACACTCGACGCACAAGACTCTAATTGTACTGTAATGCAGCGTACATGCTTGCTGAGTGCACATTGAGGACTGGCACCCCCGTCTGTACAGTACGTACACGCCTGATTAATTGTAGTCATTACCCTAATTAATCAGTGACCACAAAGAGTCAACACCAAGGAACTGAGTGACTGTACAATGCGTGTACAACGCGCTGTGTGGAAAGACACTGTTTTCACTGTACACTCGTTAGGTGACCGAGATGTACGATGACTGTACAGCGAACAGTGGTGTTAGGTTCTGTATACATCCCGTTAACGAATCGGTATTGATCCAAACTCACAAAAATAATCTTTTAATCCCAGGTACGGCGAAGGAAACACAGTACAAATACATCGAATCAGATGTAGTATATGAACGTCGAATAAGATGGTGTATGCGAAGGTCATAGACCACACTCGCTGACAAAGCACGTAGAATATTTCTTGACTTATAGGAAGTAGATATTATAAATGCATATTTATCACCGTCACTTACAAATAATTCTGAAAATACCTGTGCCAATCATTTAGGCCACAAAAGTCACCCATTACACTCATGTATCAGAAAGTGAAGTATGGAACGTGGGGTCATAATGACGACCAGATACATCATCCAAGGCAGAAGGAGGTAGACCATATATATATACATATACACCTGAGATGGTAGAGTCTACTGGACCTCTCGTCCACTGCCAGACTCGGCATGTATATACACACCCTACCAGCAGCCCAACACGACCATACACTCCGTCGTGCTCAAGGGTCATTCCTTCGTACCCAAGGGTCGTACTGGGGTGCAGGAAGGGGGTGGCGTCGTCCCGTCGTGCTTAAGGATCGTACCGTCGTCGTCAGAGAGAGAGAGAGAGAGAGAGAGAGAGAGAGAGAGAGAGAGAGAGAGAGAGAGAGAGAGAGAGAGAGAGAGAGAGAGAGAGAGAGAGAGAGAGAAACACACACACACACACACACACAGATGGAGGAGGGGAGATGCGCGGTGGTACTTACGCAAGACGCCGTTGTGTGAGGAACATTTGCAGGTGAACCTAAGTTTGCAATACGTGCGTCGGTGGTCGATGAAGTCACTCAGGCTGGAGAAGAGCTCCCTGCAGTTGCCGCAGATCAAGATGTCTGGACTACCTGCAGGGGCGGACAGACTGGTAATGGTGGTGGTAGTGGTGGTGGTGGCGGCTGTGGTGGTGATAGTTGTAGTTGTGGTGGTGGTGGGTGGTGGTTGGTGGTGGTGGTAATGATTGGTATTGGGGGGTGGTGACAGAGAGAACATTAGTGATATAAATAATGAGCAATTCTCTTTATAGGAAAATATATAAATATATATAAATATATTAAATATTCAAAATCTATTTTTTTCTATAAAAAGATCATAATCATTTCATGACATAAATATTAATATTACTGTATAAACCTTATATTAACTAACCTAACCTTACTAATGAGTGAATGGTTAATGGACAATGGAACATAGAATATTACTATCTGAACATTTAGGTCATGTTAGAAGACAGAGACAAAGAAGACGAATCTGTATTACAAATAAAAACATTTGATAATTCTTGAATATCACAGCTAAAAGCTTGAGGTTACAGCTAAGTGCTTGGAGACAGAGCTAAGTGCTTGAAGTTACAACTAAGTGCTTGGAGATAGAGCTAAGTGCTTAGAGTTAGAAAGGCTAAACTATCGTCGTAAAGGAGATTAACTTCGCCACTTCATAAGCCCTGGTCTAACCCCAATGACAGCACGTCGCTCCCCATACACCACATCAGTTCAAATTGTTCTATCCCATGCACCCCTCTCGTCTTCCTAAATGTTCAGATCCTGTTTACATTTAGGTATAAGCACCTTTCCCACTAATATAATCAATTTAGAAATGTACTTTATTGTAAACCTTAAAGATACCTTAATCTACAGCGGTACTAAAACTGTTGTGATCCAAATACTTTAAAGTATTAAGAAAAGTTCCAGACGTCACTATGTGAAAGTAGCAGTCAGTAACAAGGGATAAAGTATCTGTGAAAAGTATCTTAAATCATCCCGAGAAAGTATAATGTCCTCTTGTGTAAGTACTCAGAATTATTTGGACAACCTATCAAAATATAACTACAAGAATACTTTCAACAACTCGAGAGAATCTATTTGAGTGTGACCCCAGGAAAAAAATCAGAGTTTACCTAAAATCACTGAGTTTACTTAAAAAAACTACCGGGAATTTACCGAAATCCGCAGAGTTTACCAAAAATTCATTGAGTTTACCTCTGATAACTTAGACTACTTGTTATCAAATCCGACCTTATCTAAAACCACTTTGAGTTTACGAAAGGTCACTCTCAGCTTAACTTGATTCACTTCGAGAGTACTTGCAATCACTTTAAGTGACTATAAAATCAGCCTGGGTTTACCTAAAATCACTCAGAGGGTACCTACTATCCCTTGAAGTTTTTAATTAAAATTGCTTCGGATGAGTACTTAAAATGATACCGCATTTGCCTAAAATCACATCACAATACCTAGAATGTCGTACAGGAAAACTACCATCCTACCATATGCAGCCACAAACCATGGTTTTTAAGTAAAGGGATCACGCGTCACTACTACAACCCTTTAAATCCCCTTAAAATTAGATCCCCCTCCCATTTAGCCTGACCTAAAATAGTTTAACACGAATCACTTCCCCCATTAACAAAATTGGCTTGATATCTCTCCACACTAACCTATCGCCCCAATCGTTGATCGAACAATCATTACGTAATTTTAAAAGTCTAATCATCTCACTGTGGCAAAACCAACCAATCCACATATAGCGTGAGGGGTCCGTCATTGGAACATCTGTGTCACTCGTATTTAATTCATCACATGACCCAGTTTAAGATCCAGGTTACACCATTTTCTTAAAGTGGTATAACTCATCCAAACTAAAAGTTCTGGGTCTTGTGGCCCTCTCGGTTCTCTATATATATGCTGGGGAACGACTTGTGTTCAAAGCATCAATCGTATTTGATTACGACTTTCTATACTGTTCCTAGCGATGGATGGAAGGCAAACAAGGCGATCCACATCTGTGTGTCCAAGTCTACCCAAGAGACGAAGGGAAAGGTTCAAACAAGTTTTGAACTTATGTAAACTGGCGTTTGAGTCCATCGTCAGAACGAGTCTTGCTCTCCTAACCGTCTACACTCGACAGTGACCATCCTAGTACAGTGAACTTTGAAGTATGAACATTAGCTTCGGCCTCGAGAGTACCTAAGTACAAGGGGTTAAGTCGTCGTACTCAAGGGTTACCTTGTCGTCCTCAAGGGGTTGTCATTATACTCAAGGGGTTAAGTCGTCGTACTCAAGGGGTAAAGTCGTCGTACTCAAGGGGTAAAGTCGTTGTACTCAAGGGGTAAAGTCGTTGTACTCAAGGGGTTGTGCTGTCGTACTCAAGGGACTGTCCAGTCGTACTCGTTAAGTCGTCATCGTGAAGGGGTTAACGAGGTGGAGAGGCAGTGGGCGACCCCAGGCTGACCCTTCCCATGACACCAACTTTCAATTTAGGTCATTCAAGCAGAAGGGTCAGCCACCACCTGATGAATTTATGTATGCAATTTTGCTACATATATTGTATCGTGGCCAGAACTGGCCTCCCCTCTCGCTCACTCTCTCACTCCCCACCTTCCAGGAATTCCTCATCTCCCCCACACACACACAACGCCCCTCCCTCTCCCCCCCCCTTAGGTCACCTGGACCCGCATCGTCTCAGTGTAATCTCCCCACATGGATCCCACCATCCTCTCCCCATTCCCCCTCCCACCCCACTCTATACTAACCATTCCCCCACTCTGTACCACCACACAAATAACCCCCCCCCCCATTGTGTACTCTTCTGAACTCGCATAATAATAACAATAATAATAATAATAATAATAATAATAATAGAGAGAAAAATACGTGAAGGAATGATTCTGGGCTCGTTTGGGTACCCGGTAATTCAGTCATCTCTCGGCCTACACTAGCGGGTCTAATAGACCTTAGTTTTTCTGTGTTATGGTGTAAGCAGACATAATGCTACTGAAAAAGGCTCATAGCTACAATGTCTATACATTTCTAGACATCTTTCTGTTTCCTATTTTAGTCAGTTGTCTCTAAGCTTCTTTTCTTTATCCTCTCGTGCCTCGTGACACTCTCTTTCCCACGCCAACATACTGTGGTGGTGGTGTAAGTAGGAAAGACAAAAAAAAATCTTGGCTTTGGAAAACGGCATACTAAGACTGGCAACTTGTGTAACAGTTGCCACATATCCCCAGCACGACATGGCATCACCACCCTCTTTGCACAGTATTTTTCCCCCCTCTTGCTCTGAATCCTATGTAGCGGTTCATAAAGACTACAGGAAACTAGAAAAGTCCATATTTTTAAATGCTAATAGCTTTGAAACTAATAAGGCAGATTACATTAGGGTAAGTGAATTGTGACGTATTAAAATAAAGTTTTAATTGCATTTTTACTTCAGGTCAAATGAGCTTTGTGGATAACATTGTTATAAGCTGTAAAGTGTATTATCATTTAATGTTTACTATAAATAACCGTAACAGTCTGATTTAGCATTCTTGTGTACTGGATGTATAATGCATCTACGAATACTGAAATATACATGCCAGAGCAAATAATCCTTCGTCAATTCTATATATATATATATATATATATATATATATATATATATATATATATATATATATATATATATATATATATATATATATATAAGTGATATAACAAACAGCCATATTCAAGAGCTTCACAAATGGAAAGATGGTGACACTTGGCATCAACTTCGTTAGGCTTAGATGAACAAGAGTGGAACTTCTGACTTAAGGCTGTGAGACTCGTCACTTGTAAACAAATCGAGCCAGACTGACTTTGGGTACACAGTCAACCCTGTAATTCGTCCTCCCCAAGGGAGTGGTCGATAAAATGGGTACCTGATTGGTAAGGTCGGCTAGTGTGTGACCCCTAATCACTAATCAGACTTAAGAGTGGTTACATATCTTATCATCTGTTACGAAAATGCAACTAGAATCGGTGTGTGGCCCAATCATTTTCTCAGTATCCTTCTTGGCGCTGTACCTTGCACAAGACCTTCTCCGCCATCACGTCATGCATTGTCTCCCACACTAACCATTCTTGTTTATATAGTCAAGTCGGTGAATTCTACCCGTACATCGGTTACTTAGACTTCCCGCTATCTATCATCAACGGCTTTGAGGGTATCGAACCAGCGTTCACTTAAAAACACCGCTCCGTCAAGTGTCGAAATTCCATCATTACTAAGTTCAATGCTTAAGACTGCCTTTGCGATCGACGATAAACTCTAATTGAATCCTTTACCACAACTCCAATACAGTGCATCTTCAACAGTCGCACACCCGTCCCATCACACCCTCACCCTCCCCCAGTATCTCTCCCCAACTATATGACTATATGACTCCCCACGCCACTCTGGGGAGCAATTCATCACCCGGGCAATTGAAGAAGTTATCTTAAGTCTCCTGGTAAACCCCAGCCCAGCCAACTGAGGAACTGTGTTTCCCTGCACACACACATTTTGCTGACTTGGTGGCTAATTATTAATATAATTGTGGATGCTAATAGTACTAATTATGATTAATTAAAAAACTGATATAGATATAATACTACTACTACTACTAATATATATATATATATATATATATATATATATATATATATATATATATATATATATATATATATATATATATATATATATATATATATAAAGATATCTAGTATTTTTCTTAACCCTATAAGAAGAAATGTATTTACACGACCTAAGCAGTGGGGCCTTCGACCCCATATACTGCCAAACATCAATATTGAAAACTTGTATTGGGTATACGTAGATTACACTAAGGATAAAAAAAATAATAGAATTACATTAATGGTAAAATGTAATCATCTAGAAAATTAAGTTTGCTTGTGGAAGGGGATCTGTATTAATCTAGGGAAGGGAAAGGAAGACTAGGTGGAGGTAGGTTAGGGCAAGTACTGAGAGAGATATAGAGAGACAGAGATAGATAGACAGATAGAGAGATAGATAGACAGATAGAGATAAATAGAGATTGACAGATAGAGAGATAAATAGAGAGATAGACAGACAGATAGACAGATAGATAGATAGATAGATAGATAGATAGATAGATAGATAGATAGACAGACCGACATATAGATAGATAGATAGATAGATAGATAGATAGATAGATAGATAGATAGATCGATTGATAGACATAAAGAGACAAATAGATAGATAGATAGATAAATAGATAGATAGATAGATAGATAGAAGAGAGAGAGAGAGAGAGAGAGAGAGAGAGAGAGAGAGAGAGAGAGAGAGAGAGAGAGAGAGAGAGAGAGAGAGTCATATCACTAACAAACAGAACACAGGTAGCGTAACAACCCACCCTCTGGTTCAGCGTTGCGAGCAGTAGACAGTGTGACACCGAGTAGAGGAGGTAGGTAGGGCCAAGAGGAATACAGCATAGATTAGAACACACACACACACACACACACGCGCGCGCGCGCGCACATATAACAAATACAACAACAACAACAACAAAAACAACAACAACGAGAACAACTAGAACAAAAAAAACACACACAAAAAAAACACAATGAGTCAACTCATAACAGTGAACTCATTTATTCCCTCCCTCCTCATCACTATATTGGAAGCCTCATCATATATATTAAACTCATTTACATATATCAAAACAAACTACATCTTTTTTTCTATTTTCAATATTTTTTGCAAAACAATATAGAGCTGATTTTTTTGTATTATAAATACTTTAACTTTTTTTTTTGTAAATTAATCCAAATGTTTGCAAATCAAGGATTTCTTTTTTGTCAATCAATGAACTATTTTGAATCAATGGCTATTTTTGATATATCTTACTTCTAACAGACTAATGGCTAAGACTTTGTTCCTACCGTATACAAATTTTGAAAGATCAATATCAAATGAGATTTATATCCTAGACAAAACTGAGTTTGCAAATGAATGAGAATTCAAACAAGTTTTAATTTCTGATTAGCAGCAGGCCAGAGTAAAAAAAAACAAAAAGAAGCTAAAGATGACAACCTTATATTAAAAGGAAATGTCTATGATGAAATTATACTTTTGACTTTTATCTAAATAAAAACATGGGACTTTAACATTGTATGACGAAGGTCCATCTTGCTTGAGAAAGTTGGAGGACTGTTGAATGCCAGGCTTTGGCCACTTGTCTGGGTAACTATGCTAAAATGATGTTCCATTAGGTCCACTTAGTTCCCTATACATCATAACTGGCGAAGGGAAAGATAACCCTTCGTGCTAGGTTGATAAGGACGTTTTCGTAGCTGATAAAGTGTTGTGTTATGCACAGGGCACTTGGGTTATTATCACAGGTCCTCCTTGAGGTAAGTCCAGGCAGCTGAATCTCACGCAGCCTTGAGGGAAACAAGTCACCAGATCCAAACAGGATGGTGGAACAGGGAGGAAGACTCTTCTCGAGAAACTTTGATTGTTCCTGGTCTCGATCCAGCGACAGAGTAATTAAATCTTCGTCGGCAATCAAGGAAATCTTTGTTTAATCAGTTGATCTTCTCAGATGCCGGTGCAAGACGGACAGCCAGGGAGGCACCTTCGCCAACATCTACCCGGCCTTACGTGAACACGGTGTGTCTGGCGGCCCCCGCTTGTACGACCGTGAGGAGGACAACCTCTCACAGTTTCCGATATCACGTCCACTCCCAGTGCTCAGCTGTTCCCCGGACGTTTTCCTCCCACGTCCTGTGAGTGCATGATGGTGTGACGCGCTCGCCCGCGCATGAGGCCACGGAGATGTCATACGCATGATAACGATCCCATTTGCTCTGCTGTCCTCCTCCCTCAGGTCATGTGCTGGCCTCGCACACAACCACCACCTTTACCATAGCTCCTGCTAGCTTCTGCCTCGCATGCATCTACGGGGCATTCAGTGTGTCAGCCTGCACTCGAGTGGCATCGGAGACGAGGATTTCCCCCTTCCTTCTTGTAAGCTGCTTCAGTTCTGGCTTTATGGACGCATCGTTCGTAAACAACCCGGAACTGATGTGGCACTTCCCTCACTCATACTAACACAGCCTTCACTGACAGACCTTACAAGTGTCGTCTTTACTCTTACGTAACGATAAGAAATTCATCCACGCGACAGACAGTGATGTATCTGAGGCATTTATCAACCCACTAACGATCTTTTTTTTGTGTCAATGCGTCTTCCACAGCAAGTCTCAAAGACTGCATTATCTCCCAGTGGATGAATCGTGGACATATCATCTCGCTAGACTTATGAAAGCATCCTTTACATGTTCTCCTAATGCCTCACAACCGCTGGGCTTCCCCGGCTGGTGTGTGCGAGGGTTGTGGCTGCTGTCTCTCTAAAAACTGTACCTTCCTTCACCCATCACAACATGACGAGTTGTGTCCGCACGACCGCCAGCCTCTCCTACAGACAACGGGAGGGGGAGCAAAGAAGAGCTTCTGTTCTAGATCTTCAACCAATATTAATCTCTACACCAGCCGTCGCAACATTAAGGGAATGATGTAGAAGCTTCCGTTCAACTTGAGTGCTTGTCTCATTTTCCTTTGTCGAAACAAAAAGGTTTTTGTACCAGCGTGGCAAATGCCTTAAATTTATACTTCTCAAAAGGAACAGAGGATGGGACATCTTTACCACCCGCATCCCTACAAATGACTCGTATACTTTCCCTCCTCACAACTCAGCTGATTCCAGATCGTCAGCCACTTCGCCGCCGAAGTGGAAAACATTTTATTTTCCGCGCTGAGCCATCACCCTCTTGATGTCACCTTCATCTCGCGTCATGCTGGATAAAACAGCACCTCGTGTGGTGGGGGGAACACTCCCTCGTCCCTGTCGTCCTCCGTTCTTAACAGGTCGAACCCCAGGGAACGCTGGCGGGGGGAGACCAGCCAGGTCATGCGGAACTTAGCGTCTGTTTGATCATTACGAGCGATGCCAATAACGCCAGGCCTGCCACTTGTTTACTCCCTCCCTTCCTTCTTGATCTCTTGGAGTCTCCCCGAACCTTCTCCTGTCCCCCTTCACTGCTCAGTCGCAAACAAGAAAAGCACCACTTGCGTCTCATTATCCTTGAAGAAGTCCTTCCATATCTGCGTCACGCACGACCCCATCCTGTACGATCGTATATGGTACGTCAGGGAGGCGCTGGCTGTCAGTGCTTGAGAGGAGAGAGATCCCATCCACCCATTTCCGTCTGACGTGATGCGCCACGGAAGGAACTCCAGCATCCTTCTGGCTGTTCTCTTAGGGCCTGGTAGCCCGGGGTTGCCTCCCCCTAAAATACTCATCAAATGTCTGGAGTTCAGACGAGGCATCAGGCAGGTCAGGCGCGCTATTTAGTGACATTCGCTCCACCTGGCCCGCTCACCGGCCAACACCGACACTGTTGGCCAGATGGTTGGCTCTATTATCACCACCGCCCTCTATGCCACCAGGTCTCTACCATCCCTCGAGGCTGGGGTAACATGATACACCCACCCCCTATAAGGCTCAGGACATTAGCGTGTGAGCCTTCAAACGTTCATACAGGAAGCTCGACCCATCAGCTTAACTTTCTCTGCTGCTAAAACAATACACTTTCTGTGTTTTCCTCTCCTGTTACCTTATACCTATATTAAGGGAGGAGGATAAGGGGGGAGGATCCCGCTATCATTTTCCAGCTGATAATCTTGTCATAGATCATCGGGTCTTCTGTTATCTGTCCACCTCATGTACTGTCCTGCAGCTGATAACCTTGTCATAGAGCACCCGGTCTTCTCTTATCTGTCCACCCCATGTGCTGTCCCGCAGCAGATAACCTCGTCGTAGACCATCAGGTCTTCTGTTGTCTCTGTCCTCTCTTTGTGCTGTTCTGCAGCAGATAACCTTGTCACAGACCATCAGGTCTTCTGTTATCTGTCCTTCCCTTGTGCTGTCCTGCAGCAGATAACTTTTTCACAGACCATCAGGTCTTCCGTTATCTGTCCACCTCATGTACTGTCCCGCAGCAGATAACCTCGTCATGGACCATCCGGTCTTCTGTTATCTGTCCTTCCCTTGTGCTGTCCTGCAGCGGATAACCTCGTCATAGACCATCAGGTCTTCTGTTACCTGTCCATCTCATGTGCTCCTAACCTCTCTTCGTGCTGCCCCTTGTGTGAGTGAGTTCGGAGGCGAGTAGTCCACACTGACCTCTTCCCCATCTCTAATTCCTTTTATCAACCGGTCTCAAGAGAGGAGGACGAACGCCTGGACTGGCTGAGGGACGAATGCCCAGCCCGGGATTCGAACCCGGGCGGTGGCGGTGGTGCTACCACGCCTTTGGCCCACGTCTTGGGCAAGGGGGTTCACCCTTGGCCTTAAAACTGGTCATATCAACACTGGGAATGTAACCTTGTTCTAAAGGGTAATTAACTTAATGACGCGCTACATTTAGCGTCGTCCTCCACTTCTAACATAAGGTTGCCATATGGAACTTAACCTAGCGAGGTTTGCTAAGATTGGCTGGCCGCTACATGATACAAAAAAAATATATGTATAAAAAAGAATCCAATGATTAATTAGGAAAATAAAAATTTCCCCAATCTCTATCCCATAACAGAAAACACATACAAAATCTTTTCTTAGTCACTAGTAAAAGAAATAGAAACCTGCTTAAGTTAAAGAAACCTGCTCTGTCTACCACTGTTAGAAAACAGAGAAACCAAAAAATAAAAAAAAATCTTCCTATCTAAGATCCAACATGAAAAAATACGATTTTTAGTCATGAATTCAAAAATCATACAAACTACAATGGTTATCACTATACATGAAAACTCTGAATAATAGTAACATAAAAAAATCCTAAATTTTCAAAAAATGATTAAAAAAATGTTTTTACGTATAGTAAAATATGAAAAAAATACCACACACATAAACTAAAAAAAAACACAAGAGAAACCTAGGTTCTCAGTCTCACGCAACGTAAGGAATAAAAAACAAAAAAAAAATTAGAAATAAAAACTTAAAAACCCTAGAGACTAAGTCTTTTTTAAAAAAAAATTAGAAATAGAAACTTAAAAACCCTAGACTAAGTTTTTTTGGAAAAAAAATTAGAAATAAAAACTTAAAAACCCTAGACTAATTTCTTTTTTAATTTTTTTTTCCCCAGAAACAAGAAAAACCAAAGAGAAACCTGCCCTGGATGTTGGTAGCAGAAGTACACTTACTGTACGTCTTGAGATCCTCCAACCCCGGGGTCGCCACTTTCTTGGGCGACTGCGCTCGTGGTTGCTGCCGAAGGCTGGGCACGACCAGCCGGGGTCGCTTCAGGGGCGGGGTCAGCCGCGGCCCGCACGCACCCATGGCGCTCCCGGCATTGTAACTGCGGAGAGCATGGCGGCATCAGGCAAGGCTTGAAGGGAGAGAGAGAGAGAGAGAGAGAGAGAGAGAGAGAGAGAGAGAGAGAGAGAGAGAGAGAGAGAGAGAGAGAGAGAGATAACACTGAACACAGACAGACAGACACACGCAGACACACACAAACACAGACACAGATACAGACAGACAGACAGAGAGCCAAACACACACACACACACACACACACACACACACACACACACACACACACACACACACCACAGCGAACCAAACTTCTCGCTTCGTGTCTTCGAGTCGAAATCTTTCTCCCAGGGGAAGTTATGGCCCCATCAGGGTTCGGTCGTCCTCATTCTACGATACAAAGTTTACTCTGACACGTTTACTACGCGGGAAAGTAGACTAAGATTTGCCTCTCCTGTTTCTCCTTCTTTATCTTTAATTTTTCAACAACCAACGTCCTAACCCTGTCTTTTTCTAAGGGTCAGGTCAAAGGCCGTCAGGTGTAGTGATGATGCATTGGACCTAAGGGGTGTAGTAGTGAAGATGCGCTTGTGATAAGGTGAGGTGAAGATGACATTTCTGGGAATGTGAAGTGATGATGGCGAGTCGATCGAAGGTGTAGTGAAGATGCGTCTGAGACGCGGCGTTTCCTCCCCCTAATGAACATGATGGTGAGTGACAGGGTCCAGGCAGTCGTCACAACAAAGAACCCTACCACCACACAAGACAACACCACCGATCATCTACCTCTACATCTACCTCTACATCTACCTCTACCTCTACATCTACCTCTACATCACACTCTTTAAAACATGACTGTGCTCAGGACGGAACATCTCTGCAGGCCTACAGAAATTCACCACCAGCGCCCTCTCAAACCCTTGACAGACGTGGGTCGAAACATACACTCTCCCCCGTAACTGGGAATGGTCAACCACCCAATATGACTTCAACCACATAAGGTCACATGATCACGTATGACCCACGCGAGGCAATCAACTCCCCACGTCACAAACAACATCAGAAAAGACATTAAATGAACTAATTGCTCTTCCAAACTTCATCGGTTCCAGCTTTGTGAATCGAGGACAAAAAAAAAAACAAACAAACAAAACATTCCTTTTTATACACAAACAATTTAATCGTACCGTCATAAACTACTCCACACTCCCCTGATGATCATTCATCCTCCCAAATGTGAAATGCCTGTAAACTCCACCAACACAACACCGACGAGAATAACTGGTTGCATAGCACACTACCTTTCGTTAGTCACAACACTAGTCAAAAATACCTCCAATACAAACCATGCTTGAATGTGGACGTGGCTTGCTTCCTGAGCGCTTTTGGAACATTCAAGGCAGGAGAGTAAGACACACACACACACACACACACACACACACACACACACACACACACCGGCTGAACCTTGATGTTTCTAACAGTACACGTGATCAGCAGTACCTTACAAGCAATTGATGCCATGAGAAATACAAACATCACTGACAGCTGACGATAAGACAGCAGTATGTCACTGCCACACATGTGGCACTGTGTGGCACTGGGCCCCGCTCATCGCTGGCGCGTCCAGAGAAATTCATTGATAATTTCAGTCAATCATTTCCAGTGTGTGTTCAGTTCACGTTCACAGCAATTGAGGTGAGGGGATGGTAGGAAGGAAAACCCTCCCCATCATGGCCCGCATCCTCACACCACACGGCACCTAAAGACATATTGATCATAAGGACCAATATATCATAGTCCTTAATGGCCGTGCCGTGTCGTGCCGTGTCCCCACCCGACAATATCTGCTTGCGTCGGCACAGTGGCTGCTCGGGGTGATCAAAGCCACCTCCCTTCCCTTCCCTGAGTCACCTGCCGTCGACACACAGTAATCCCGACCCCCAGCCAACAATGGAGAGGGAGAGAGCCAGCCTGGCAATATCACTCCATGAAATGCCCGCGCCCTGGGATTACTACTGGGCTCCGCCGTACGATATCCTATGAATTAGGGACGGAACTATACGAGCCAGCGAGGATTCCGGGGTCCTTATGCAACGACGGCATAAAGCCCCATGTTCCCACGGTGAATCAATTAGTATCGGGATATCGGTCTTGTGTATCGTTCGCGGTTAGGGAGGGGAGTGGATGCGGTCTCGTTTGGCTCGAACCGACAACCCAGCCTGCCGTTTTCTGTTGATTACGCCGTTTTCTTTTCATTGCCCTCCCCGTTTGCTGATGATTACACTATTTCCCTACATATGTTTCCTGTTGATTACCATTTCCGTTGTCCATAACGTAAGCCTATTTGTTGATGACACATTTTACCGTTCAGACTTTTCTGAGAATGATACGTTTTCTGTTTAAATTATTTACGCTCACGTAACATGTTTTCTGTAGATGATGTCTTGAGATGACGGAAATGTTGATCGCTCAGCTGCAGCGGTTCGCTATACTACAGCAGCAGTTCGCTATACTACTGTAGCGGTCTGCAGCGGTTCGCTATACTACTGTAGCGGTCTGCAGCGGTTCGCTATACTACTGTAGCGGTCTGCAGCGGTTCGCTATACTACTGTAGCGGTCTGCAGCGGTTCGCTATACTACTGTAGCGGTCTGCAGCAGTTCGCTATACTACTGTAGCGGTCTGCAGCGGTTCGCTATACTACTGTAGCGGTCTGCAGCGGTCCGCTATATTACTGTAGGGTTCGCTATAGGTACATGATTACGACCAACGTAAATACTGTCAGGGAATCATGCTAGTTTCATATACGTGATCTTCGATAGTTTCAGGGGCTCTTTAAGGTATATGACCTCCCTCGCTTCAACCCCACAACATCCCTCGGTTCCGCTCCACACCCTCCCTTGGTTCCACTCCACAACATCCTTTGGTTCCGTTCCACACCCTCTCTTGGTTCCACTCCACATCCTCCCTTGGTTCCACTCCACAACCTCCCTTGGTTCCACTCCACAATCCCTCTCGGTTCCACCCCACAAACTCAGTTGCACCTCCTCACAATATCCATTTCTTTCGCTTCACAACCCTTCTTTTTCCTCCACCTGGCATACCCTCTCGCGTCCACATCAGAACTCCCCTTCAACAACTCTAAACACCTACAACCCATTCGCTTTACAGCCCGCCCCCCACCTCCTCCACCCCTTGCTTCAAAACCTTTCTACAACGAACCTTCCCCGCTTCTCTCCTCCTTCAAGCGCACCACAGCCCATCGAGACGTGAGACCAGAGGCCCAGATTGCAGCACCAGGTGGGGAAACTTAAGTCTCGCACCGGGTCGGGATCTCTCCACCGGGTCTCGCTGTCTCGTGTTTATAGTCAGCAGCGAGAGCCGAGGCCGAGGAGAACGAGGACGAGTGACGCTATTTATCAGAATTAGCGGGATGGGCGCGTTCCGAGCCCCAGCATGAGTTACGGTGTCACTTTTATGCGGTGGGCGAGGAGTGGGGCCGGGTGGAAACACCTGCTAACGCAGTTACTGGTCGGCGTTTTTGGGCGGGTCGAGGGGGAGGTGGGGAGGCGAGCCGTGGCGACCCCGGGGAGGTCGTGCCGTTGACGGATCCGCTCGTTGCTGGAGCCGCTGGATTACTGCCCCTCACGCAAAACACCTGCCAAGCAACATTAAGGGATTACATTTTCCCCTCCCCCAGGCCGCGGTGGGGTGGAGGGGGCACATATCATGTGGGTCTTGGGGCCTCCTGGGGTTTTGAGCGCTTCTCTCCCCCAGCCTTGTCACGCTCCTTTCCTCCCTTGCCTACACTCTCCCTCACTCACTCCTTCCCTTCCCTCACTCTCATTTCAATCTCGCTCTTGTCTACCCTTACTCCCCAGTCGCCCACCTCCGCTCCCCTGCATCCCTGGGGAGACACATTACGGACTGGCTAACCACCCCACCACCCCACACCCCTCCCAGGGTAGAGCTTGTCTACCTGTTGATTGAGGGCTGGGGTGTGGCGCTCCTCCCTCCCTCCCTACCCCCTACCTCCCACAACACCTGGCCCTCCCTCCCTCCCGCACCGTCTGCTCCTCCCGCTGCACCTGGACGCCCTCCCGTCTGCACCACTTGGGCCTCGTCCACAGACTTTCAACTCTAGGTGACCTTCCGGATGTGATCCCCCCTACCCCCCTCCCCGTCTCTGGTGACCTAACAAGGTGTGACCCGTCAACTCTGGTGACCTGGCATGGTGTGACCCCGCCAAACTCTCTGGTGACCTGGCAATGTATGTGACCCCGCCAAACTCTCTGGTAACCTGGCAATGTACGCGACCCCGCCAAACTCTGTGGTGACCTGGCAATGTACGCGACCCCGCCAAACTCTCTGGTGACCTGGCAATGTGTGTGACCCCGTCGGCAGTTGGCAACTCTACTGACCTCGCAGGTGTGACCTACCGACGCGGCGACCCGGGGTTTGAGAAATTCGCTGATCGTGGAGGAAAACTTTCAAACTTCGTCACTTTATTATTTTTTTTCCTCCTCCGGGGAAAAGAAAACGTGAAGAAAATCATTTGGTATTTAGGTGCGAGGTTCTTCCCACAGTCTTTAAACACCAGCACTACAGGAATACAACAACAGCTGTAGGAAAATACAACGCAGGACGTAGAACACAAATACTAACCATTTCATACAGTACAGCACCTAAAATACAGTATCATCAGTACATGAAATACAGTACCATCCATACGTATAATACAGCATCATTAGAGTGTAAAATACAGCACCATCAGTACATACAACAATACAACACTATCGATACAAAAATACAGTTCGTTGAAGAAAAAAATACAAAATGAATCTCGCTACTTTTTAAATATATTAAAAGTTGGATCGGCAACTTTAATTACAGTATACATAAGTAAAAGTATTCCAAAATCTTCTCAAGTGAAAGTTATTTCGAAGTTTTCGTAAAGTGAAGATAAACATTATTATTAAAGGCTAAGGACAGATTTGGACCTAAGGGGGGGGGGGTGGGGGGGGAGGGCGACCTACAAGCCCTCTTGTGGGACTGTCTCAAACTACTCACATATAATGAGAGTAATACACTGATGCTGGTGGTCACTTTCATACACTGATATCTTTCCATCTATCTATTCATCTATCTAATTATCTATCTATCTATCTATCTATCTATCTATATCTATATATATATATATATATATATATATATATATATATATATATATATATATACATATATATATATATATATATATATATATATATATATATATATATATATATATATATATATATATATGTATATATATATATATATATATATATATATATATATATATATATATATATATATATATATATATATATATATATATATATATGCCATGCTAATATATCATTCATACATACACTACAGCATTACCAAAATACTGATAATAATACAGTGATACATATACTGAAAACGCAGTGATAGTGAGTACAACAGAATATACACAAACTCACAATCACACAAAATAGTCTCACAAGCTGGCAAGCTCATAATCTCATAGAGAGACACACAAGTACACATAGTGGTCCAGTCTTCTATATATGTGGTCTATACTGGCCCGGGTACATGTCTGGTCCATATTGGTCCTGGTGTATGTTCGGTCCATATTGGTCCTGGTGTATATTGGTCCATATTGGTCCCGGTGTATTCTTCCTTTTGGTCCACACTGACCCAGACTGGCCCACATTGTCCCTGGCTGGTCCATGAAACTCTACGTGCCGAACTTTGCACATAATTCCCAGAGTTTTGAGTTCCCTCAGAATGAAACTCAAAAATCCCCTTAAGAATTCTCTGACACTGTGTGTGTGTGTGTGTGTGCCGGGAGGAGCAAGATGGCGCCGACACGACAACATTGGTGGTGGTGGTGGTGGTGGTGGAGCAAGATGGCGACGACGGTGATGATGGTGATGTTAGAGATTGGAGGCCGTCTCCACCCCACTCCTCCACTCCCGCCAAACAGGCAGGTTTGGCTCGCCTGGGGAGAGGCGCCACTGTCTCTCTCCCCACCTCACACTGTCTCGTGGGAGAGAGAGAGTTGGGGGAGGTAGAAAGGAAAAGGGGGGGGGGGGGAGGGCGAAGGAGAGGTGAAAAGCCAAGTCATTATACCCAAGGGTCGTACCGTCGTGCTCAAGGGTCGTACCGTCGTGCTCAAGGGTCGTACCGTCGTGTTCAAGGAGTCGTACTGTCGTGCTCAAGGGGTCGTACCGTCGTGTTCAAGGGTCGCACCGTCGTGCTCAAGTGGTCGTACCGTCGAGCTCAAGTGGTCGTACCGTCGAGCTCAAAGGGGTCGCACCGTCGTGCTCAAGGGTCGTAGCGTCGTGCTCAAGTGTCGAGCTCAAGTGGTCGTACCGTCGTGTTCAAGGGGTCGTACCGTCGTGCTCAAGAGTCGGTAGCGTCGCCGTACCCCGGGATTCGAACCGCCGGCAACACCACATACTTTCCCTGCGCTGTTCCTCACCTCCCCAGCACGGGAATTCCCGGCAGCAGCCCCCCTCCCTCCCCATGGTTCCTCTGCGCCCGGCATAGCCTGTGTCATTCAGCTTAACGAGCAACATTACTCCAAACAATCGCGTTTCATTAATTGCACCTGCATGACGTTGTTTGTTAGAGGCTAAAGTATACACAGACTTCAGCGCCGGAGGATATGGTCGCACGCAGACTTCAGCGCTGGAGGACATGGTCGCACGCAGACTTCAGCGCTGGAGGACATGGTCGCACGTAGACTTCACCGATGGAGGACATGGTCGCACACAGACTTCACCGATGGAGGACATGGTCGCAGGCAGACTTCAGCGCTGGAGGACATGGTCGCACGCAGACTTCACCGACGGAGGATATGGTCGCACACAGACTTCACAGATGGAGGACATGGTCGCACGCAGACTTCAGCGCCGGAGAAGAAGAACGCTCGTAGATCCAAGCGCCGGAGTAAGATATGGACGCACACACAAGTCAGCGCTGGAGAACATGGGGGAAGGAACACGGCCCATCGCCTATGAACACGTACAGGACACGTTCACCACTCGGGGAAGCCAGACAGGTACAACGGTTGTTCTGGTCCTCTCATTAGCTGGTGCTGTTGCCGATGGTTAATGGGGAGGGAGTTAACGGGGGGGGGGGGGGTATGGTAAGATCTCTGGGGTTGGTCTATTGTCTGCTAGCCAGTCTCTGGGGAGGCGAGGCTGCCCCCCCGACGCTTCCTCAGGGGAAGGAGGGGGCTTTTCTGTCCCTCTCTCTCTCTCTCTCTCTCTCTCTCTCTCTCTCTCTCTCTCTCTCTCTCTCTCTCTCTCTCTCTGTGGTGTCCTTCATATGTGCGTGTATGTGGATGTATCCGTCTGTTTCTCTGTCTGTCTGTCTGTCTGTCTGTCTCTACCTCTCCTTGTCTTTCCACTTTATTTTGTCCTTGACATTTTTGATATTTTTTTCTCTCTCTCTTCAGCTCAATTAACATACGCACAAAATAATTCCACCAAGTAAAATGTGAAAAAAAAAAAAAATAGCTAAGTCAAAATGACATTAATTCCCCCCATTTCTCCCGCGTTATAAAACAAACAGAAAACTTATTAAAAGTTAACAGGAAATTCCTCAAGATTTTTCATACGTGTTTTTGCTGGGCTGTCAAGTGTTCCTGACAAGTTCATCAGCGAGGGAAGGCTAAGACAAGGCCCTCAACACAATAACTTCTATTCACAACACCTCGACTTACAACCCGACGATAAGGCTGATATGGAAGGTTGTAACACACTTTTCTTTGCGGGAGTTGGGGGGTTGGGGGAACGATTAGAATCAGACAACTCTACTACAACCCTGAGAAATAGAAGAACCATATATCACAACTTTTAGGTCTGAGGGAAAAGGGCGGTATTTGTGCTTCCTGGGGGTATTATAACACCTATTCATGGCCTTGTAGACCTTGCGTCTCTCAACTCTGAAGCCATTGGAGCTTATAATTTCTCTAACCACAACAACTTTGCCCTTATACTTCGTATCCTTTCTCTTTAGTTCTCCCAAGTTATGTTAAAAAGAACTCCTACCACTTGATTCCCTGTTACTGCTCTCTCTACGCGTGGGATTCCAACGTACACGACAATCATTAAGGTTCGGCTCCACCCGGGATGATTCCAGTGGAGCCGAGGTCCTCCCACTTTTTCTCCTCTTCTAAACCATCTGAAAAATTCACTAAACGCCCAACTCCAGTTCCTGACGGCCCTCGATCGCCCTCCCAACCTACTCGATCTCTCTTTCTCTATACTTGAACCCTTCTGCGATACAAACACTATTTTTGTCCTCTTAGGAGTCCTTCAAAGCCACAATATCATCTCTATGATTTCCAATTGGGCACTTCGAGCACCTGACCCTCCCTCTGTAGAAGGTTTCCCGAGTAGGTTTCCCAGCTTCAAGTGCCGTAAGTCGAACGCCTCAAACAGCTCACCTCTCGAGGCCTGAAGAAGTATGGTTCCGAGCTGCCTACGATCCACAGAATCATCTATCTTGACCCTCGACATCTGGAGAGCATTGGACACGGTGTGGCTTGAAGTCTTTGCCTTCTAGACTTCCTCAATTTGGAGTTTCTGCTTCTCTCTGTGTTCTGATGCATAGCTTCTTCCTCTATCCCAGCCACTGCAGTCGTCATTGATAAAACGACTTTTCTTCCCCTCTTATCTAAGGCGTTCCGCAGGGTTCTGTCTTATCACCTACCCTCTTTCCTCTCCCCACAGGCGAAATTTTCTCATCCCATTCATTCTTACGTTGATAATTCTCACTCTACACGCTTCAGCTCACTTTCCCCTCCCTTCCTAACTTTAACACTAGTTCTTTTTCCTCGCACTGAACACATCGTCTCATCTCTTAATTGGACTTCGTTCAGCATCTCGGAGACGTGAAGGCAGTAACCTGGTTACATACAATAGTGCTTTAATGCATTTTCTACCTATATCTCCTTCTAAGCGTCACTTGTTCCAGGTCTTTACACAATCAGATCAACAAAACTCAACCTTGTGATAACGTACACATGCTGAGCACAGTTACCTCCTCAGCTCTGCACGATACCCCAACATAATTAACATCGTAAAGTCTATTTTTTTTCTCTCTCTCGAAGCTGAGGGCGGTGTGTGGGCGCCTGGATTATCTTACTCGTGTGCAACTCTTTCTCATCGGCAAGGGTTGTACACTACTACTACTACTACTGCTACTACTTCTACTACTACTACTACTATTACTGCTACTGTTACTGCCACTACTTTTACTACCACTACTACAACCACAACTGCTAGCAATGGTAGAAAAATAATATTGATGATGATAATAATAGTAGTACTAGCATTACTACTACTACTACTACTACTACTACTACTACTACTACTACCATTCCTACTACTATTACTACTACTACTAAATAATTCCTAACATTATCATTATCATCATATCATTATCATTATCACTACATCTGACACTGTTCATGTAGACACACTTGCCCTCATACTTTCTCACGCAACTTGTAGAGGAGATGGTGTTTGCGCTGTGTGGAACCTCGTAAAAGAATAAATAAAAGACTAACGAATAAATGAGCACATATTTAGAAAATGTGAAGATGGTGAAAAAAATTGGCTTACAGTACGGGGTTGGGGCAAAACAATATCTCTTATCAGTTAACATTACCGAATTCGTTAAAGATGGTAGCGATTTTCCCACACCCTAATTAAATACACGATTATGACCTTTTCCCCCCAACCCCCCACCCCTCTAGCGGTAATTAAAAACTTTATATCCACATAATACGGAAACTTTCACGTTCACTTTTGCTTCTAAGCTTTGATAGTTTCTTTTTTTTTTTTTTTTGTTTCCAGCCTTGATTTTCATGGAGAAAGGTTAAAGTTGGTCAGCGCATGTTTGAAGAAGTTGTTAATGAAACCAAACCCGTAGCATTTTAATATCGGATGACCTCCCCTGCTACGAGAAGGATTAAAGCAATAAAGACGATTCTCAGAGAAGGTTATTAAAGGATTATCGTCACAAAAGGGAATTCCAAAAGTGAAAGTTTAGCATCGTTTTTTCTCCTCTCTCTCTCTCTCTCTCTCTCTCTCTCTCTCTCTCTCTCTCTCTCTCTCTCTCTCTCTCTCTCTCTCTCTCCATACACCAAAGCGAAAGAAGGGATTAATACTTCAGGGTTGAACTGTGGGGAGTGGAGGTGGATTACATCTTAACTCAGGGTCGTGCAGTGGTCCTTGATGTCTTTGTGACGATGCACACAATGAAGGAAGAAAGAAAAGAAAGAACACATCATTATAATGTCGAGGCTACCCGTTGACACGGCCTCTTTGGGCACGACGGTACGACCCTTGAGCACGACCTTAGTTACATAACGGTACGACCCTTGGGTATGATAGCCTATGAACAGAAGCCAAGCCTTCGTATCCAAGCGTCGTACCGTCGTACGCTCACGGGTCGTACCAGTCCTGCTCAGGAGTCGTACCGTCGTACGCTCACGGGTCGTACCAATCCTGCTCAGGAGTCGTACCGTCGTGTTCAACGGGTCGTACCGTCGTCGTGCACGACGAAACGACCTTCCCCCCCCCAAAAAAAAGAGAAAACAATCACATTTTCCTGTATACCTCACTAACTTAGAACTCAGAACTTAAGGAACTTAAAGTAGAACTGAAGGTTTCACGCGACGTCTACGCTCCCAGCTTACCTGTCGTAGAACTGCTCCCTGAAAGACGAGAAAGAGAAAAAAAAGTTAGTAAAAGTCAGAGAAAAAAAAGTTAATAATTCATAATACATTTGACCTCCACCAACACACAACAGATGAATGAAACACATGGAAGAGTGGGTACAGGATACATGGTACATTACATGACCGAGCTGTATGTATACATAAGGGGGAGAAGAGGGTTGAGGGGGATGGGAAGGGGGAGGGGAAAGGAGAAGAGACATATTGATATATACAACAGAGACAAACACGTTCCCCTCACCTGGAAAATTACCTCAAGTTTGATCTGTGTCTTAGGAAAAATTTTAATATTATAACATAAACATGATTCAAGAACAAGTTCATACATCCACAATAATGCATAATCGAAATAAATGTTATACATATACGTCCATTGTTAATATAAATCTTAAACTTAACCTACGCAACACTCATATAAATTCATCGATACAACATTATCTTACATGAGTAATCGGGGTCTAGAGAAGATGAATAACAGAGAATCAGATATGATTCAGCCGTCGCCTAGCGGCCATCAGCTGCACTCAGAGAGAGAGAGAGAGAGAGAGAGAGAGAGAGAGAGAGAGAGAGAGTCTACGAGAGCCACTGACAGCCCCTGTCAAGGAAGAAAATAGTGAGCAATACGCGAGAGCTATGGACCAGTAAGGGAAGCATCCAACATTATGAGAGTTTATGAGGCTGCTCACAAATATGGATAACCGAATGAGAGAGAGAGAGAGAGAGAGAGAGAGAGAGAGAGAGAGAGAGAGAGAGAGAGAGAGAGAGAGAGAGAGAGAGAGAGAGAGAGAGAGAGAGAGACCTCCCCCAAACCCATCGAACACAACCCAGCAACACTAGTGTGTCCTAAGCCTCCCACTTGCGAACAAACCCTTGGTCGCCTCAACACCACTTTGGAATCAAACACGAATGGCACGTTTGCGTCATACACACAGATCCCTTTGGAAAATAGGGAGCCATCTCTTATCAAAATAGGAACAAACGGTAGTAATCAGGGAGACTGTGAGGTAGAGGTTGCAAATTTCCCCCCTTCCTAGAGGAACTGGTTCCAGTGGTGGAGCAGACGACCGGGCGAACTCCAGCCACTTGGGTTATTCCAGTTCTTGTGTACTCCAGGGGTGACTGACTGTTTCTCCTTGGCGCCTCTTCGTGTCTCCCCAATCACCCCAAACGACCATTAAGACAATCTGTAATTTCAATCGTTGGCGTCCACTGTCTTCAACAACCCCCTCTCTCCCACACGACTCGTCTCTCTCTCTCTCTCTCTCCCTTCCTTTCATCCTCCTCCATACCAGCTTTTCCTTTCAGTCCGCCCCTCTCCTTAAGCTCCCTGCCAAACAACTCTCTCTCTCTCTCTCTCTCTCTCTCTCTCTCTCTCTCTCTCTCTCTCTCTCTCTCCCTTCCTCCTCCCCGCCCAGCCTCGCATCCAATCCTCTCCTCTCGTCTTCAAAGGCTAAACTACCCAGCGTTGTACATCACTCTCAGACTTTTACACCAGGCGCTTTCGAATCGAGAGATGATCCTAAATCTTTTCCATACATATAAATACCCTTTTTTTTTTCCCCTCTCCATCTCTCTCTCTCTCTCGTGGTAACAAAACAGCCTCGTTGATCAAGATATTAAGTGATGACATTATATACACACAAAAACCCTACGTCAGAGAACGTGTGTATATATATATATATATATATATATATATATATATATATATATATATATATATATATATATATATATATATATATAATCATGGTGGTTGAGAGAATCATTTTTTCTCTTATAAGACGTCTGATGATTTAAGGTGATACGAAAAAAATAGGAAAGGAAAGAAGAAGAAGAAGAAGAAAAAGGAGATGTAAACGGGGAAAATCATGCCATGAGGGTGTATTAGCGAAGGCCTTCCTGTAAGCTGGGGTGAGATGAGTTATGTGAGCAATATCTGTACTGACACTCCCGTACGACCGAGCTCAGTCTGAGTGGCGGTGAGTGTTGGTGGAGGGTGCAGGTGTGTGTCTTGTGATGGAGGGTACATGTGTGTGTGTTGGTGGAGGGAGTGGATGGGTACATTGTGTTGTGGTGTAGGGAAAGGAAGGTACATTGTGTTGTGGTGAAGGGAGTGGAGGGTGCATGTGTGTGTTGTGGTGAAGGGAGTGGAGGGTACACTGTGTCGTGGTGAAGGGAGTGGAGGGTGCATGTGTGTGTTGTGGTGAAGGGAGTGGAGGGTACACTGTGCCGTGGTGAAGGGAGTGGAGGGTACATGTATGTTTTATGGTGGAGGGAGTGAAAGGTACATGTGTGTGTTGTGGTAGAGGGTGTGGATGGTACTTTCAGATGTTAACACACACACACACACACACACACACACACACACACACACACACACACACACACACACAGGAGGAGGATGGTGAAGCAGCTGAATCTTCTAGGATGAACAAGGAAGAGGCTCTTCCAGTGGGCAGAAAGTGACCTTAGTAAACTGGGGAAAAAAAAAAAGAAAATAAGGACTCTTGTCACCGAAGCCTTCTGGAGACGGGGGTCAAGGGTCGTCAGTGGTGGTGTTCACCAGGGCTCAGGCCTGGGACCAACGCCCTTCACGCTAGAGGGACAGGAGACGTACATGAACATGTTTGTGGATGATACAGTAGCCATGGAGGAGGAGGAGGAGGAGGAGGAGGTAGGGAATGATGAGAACTGCAGCAAGCAATACACAAGAGGACCCAGACAGACGCCGGAGTTGGTCTGATACATCAATACTTTTTACAGTCTCACTGGATGAATGGAATGAGGTAAGTGATGGATGTTGAGAGTACACAGAAGGTTAAAAAGTTGTATCATAGCGAGCAAGTGGGGAGGCACGAGGTAGAATTTCCTTCCCCCCGTACAGTACAAACGGGGTAATTATACACAAACACAGATAGGGAGACAAAGACACGCAGGCAGAAACAAAAACAGAACGTACAAACATAGATAAACACAGACTGACAACGAAACAGAGAGAGAGAGAGAGAGAGAGAGAGAGAGAGAGAGAGAGAGAGAGAGAGAGAGAGAGAGAGAGAGAATAAGAGGAGGGAGGGAGTGGAGGGAGGGCTGGGTCCTGGGGTGGAGGAGAGGGAGGAGGAGGAGAAGGAGGAGGAGGAGAGGGTTGGGTGTGTGTGTGGGGGGGGGTGAGTGGCTCTGAGTTAGCTTTTTTAATAACGCCGGTCCGGTGCGCTGCTCAGGTAGTCAGCAACAACTGGTGCTCAACTTCCTAACTCGCGCGGGTTCAGCACTCACCCGTACCCTAATTTGCTCCAGAATATTTCCTCAGCACCTTTCCTGCCCAGCGCGCGCGCGTGTGTGTGTGTGTGTGTCAGCCACATACAGGGAGGTGAATCCCTTCGTAAATGGCTGTCAAACTAGGCCTTAGTACCTCTGGTGGCCGATAACCACACTTTAGAGATAGCTCTTTTACCTCTAAGTTGGTGATCAAGCAAGCAAGAGCGCCTGGCTACCAAACTAGTCGAGGTGCAGCGCCTCTGGTGGCTGGCTACCAAACTGGTCGAGGTGCAGCGCCTCTGGTGTCTGGCTACCAAACTAGTCGAGGTGCAGCGCCTCTGGTGGCTGGCTACTAAACTAGTCGAGGTGCAGCGCCTCTGGTGGCTGGCTACCAAACTAGTCGAGGTGCAGCGCCTCTGGTGGCTGGCTACTAAACCGGTCGTAAGTCACGCCTCTGGTGGCTGGCTGCCAAACCAGTTGTTAGCAGCGCCCCTGGTGGCTGGCTGCCAAATTAGATATGGGACAAGCGACGCTTCAAATCGCCTGGCTCCCACGACGTAAACATCACGCCCGCTGGTTAGGAGATGTGGGGGGGGGGGGTCACACGTAAACAAGTCTTGGGGGGGGAGGTAGAGGGGGGGAGGTAGAGGGGGGGAGGGGGGGTTTAAGGGCCACTGACCTTTGACCTCTGACGTAACACCCCCTTCTCCCACCCCCCTCTGACCTCGCCACTCCCTGCCCTCGTCTCTCCCATATGACCCTTCGAGAGGTCAGGTCATTACGTCATGTCCTCACGACTTATGTCGACGACATGCTGGGGGAAAGGGGGGGGGACGGGTCTACTGCGAGAGAGAGAGAGAGAGAGAGAGAGAGAGAGAGAGAGAGAGAGAGAGAGAGAGAGAGAGAGAGAGAGAGAGAGAGAGAGAGAGAGAGATTTTCACACCAGTCTCTCTCTCTTTGTCTCTCTGTCTCTGTCTGTCTGTCTGTCTGTCTGTCTGTCTGTCACTCTCTCTCTCTCTCTCTCTCTCTCTCTCTCTCTCTCTCTCTCTCTCGTCCGTGTTGTCTTCCTCCCTCCCTCCCCCTCTTCTTCCCCCTTTTCGAAGCTCGACCCTAAAATAAGAACGTTGGGGAAAAGTTTGTTAGTGACAGGTATATGGAACCCGAGTGCCAGGGGGGAGAGAGAGAGAGAGAGAGAGAGAGAGAGAGAGAGAGAGAGAGAGAGAGAGAGAGAGAGAGAGAGAGAGAGAGAGAGAGAGAGTCATGGGAAGTGATGGGGAGGAAAAAATAAGAAAAAGAGGGAGAGTGGAGTGCCAGTGTATGGAATGGAAGATGGGGTAGGGGGTAGGGGGTAGGGGGGGGGGGGTGGACGGCAGGGGTGCTTGGCGCGCTGAAATGTGAGGACGTGACTCATCTCTGAATTCCCTTGTGTTTCTTCGGTTTATTGGTCCCTGTTTCACGGTGTTTCCTCGGTTTACTGGCCCCTATTTCATGGTGTTTCTTCGGTTTATTGGTCCCTGTTTCATGGTCTTTCTTCGGTTTATTGGTCCCTGTTTCATGGTCTTTCTTCGGTTTATTGGTCCCTGTTTCACGGTGTTTCCTCGGTTTACTGGTCCATGTTTCAGTGCGTTGCTTAGTTTCGTGGTTCCAGTTCAGTAGTGTCTCATTCCTAAGTGTTTCTTTTTTGCTTTACTGTTTCAAAGTGTTTTCCAGTTTCCTGGTCCCCGTTTCACAGTTTTACATTGTTTATTGGTTCATGTTTCATAAATTTCATTGGTTTCATGGTCCGTTTCAAAATGCCTCGTTCATCCCCCGTTTTAGTTATTTCTTTTCCTTTGTAGTTTTTTTTCAGAACTTCACTGTCTAACGACGCTTGATGCTCCTCCTGGTTCCGGCGTTTCTACGTCCAGATGAACGAGTCTAATTTTCGCCTGGCGGTCCGCGTGCCACAGTTTCGCTGTCCATTTGGTCGTCCTCCGCAGCCAGCAGAACAGACGGACGCAGGAGGAGGAGGGGGAGGAGGAGGAGGAGGAGGAGGAGGGTGAGGAGGAGGAGGAGGAGGAGGAGGAGGAGGAGGGTGAGGAGGAGGAGGAGGAGGAGGAGGAGGAGGAGGAGGAGGAGGAGGAGGAGGAGGAAGAGGAGGAGGAGGAGGAGGAGGGTGACCGTCAGCAGTGATGAATGTTTTAACAGCTGTCCACGTGTAGAATTAATGGCCTCTCGGAGTCCCCACCCCCCCGTGCACCCCGTGCAGCAACAGCAACAGCAGCAACAGCAGCAGCAACAGCAGCAACAGCAACAGCAGCAGCAACAGCAGCAACAGACGTAGGCAACATGCCTCAGCATCTATGACAGCGGTGGGGGTTAGGGGGCAAAAACGAGCAGCAAAGGCGACAGCCCCGACGGCTCTAGGAACAACAGAAACGGTAGAAACGGTCAAAGGCAACAGTCCCACCCCGGGGCCCGTTACAGCAGAGGCAACAGGAGAAACACCCAAAGCAAAAGTCCCACCCCGGGACCCGTTACAGCAGAGGCAACAGGAGAAACACCCAAAGCAACAGTCCCACCCCGGGACCCGTTACAGCAGAGGCAACAGGAGAAACACCCAAAGCAACAGTCCCACTCAGGGACCCGTTACATCAGAGACAACAGGAGAAACACCCAAAGCAACAGTCCCACTCAGGGGCCCGTTACATCAGAGGCAACGGTAGAAACACCCAAAGCAACAGTCCCACTCAGGGGCCCGTTACACCAGAGGCAACAGGAGAAACACCCAAAGCAACAGTCCCAGCAGCTTTATCAGCGGCAACAGAACAACCATCAACAGAGGCGGGACGACCCCCCTTTCCTCCTCCACCATCACCATCACCATCATCACCATCACCACCATCACCATCACCATCACAAGAAAAGAAAACGCGAGCAAGAATGGGAGACTAATAGATTTCCGTGTGTTTTATTTTTACTGGCCCGGAGGGGGAGGATGGGGTTGGGGGTGAGGGAAACTTGCTGAAAGATTGAAGGCGGCTTTGGTGAGCGTCAGTGAGATGAAAAACTGGGCCCAGGTGCTGTGGAAATAACCCCCCCAACCCACAACCCCAGCCCGCCAGTTACTCCTTCCCATTATTCTGTCTTTCGCTCCTGCCAGAGGCGAAGGGGGGAGGGTATGGGGGAGGGTATGGGGGAGGGGGGAGAAAGGAAAAAAAGGGGGTGGTTGGGTGGGTGGGGAGGAGGAGGGGAACAAGGTGAAAAATGGATAATACAGGTCAGTAACAAGGTGGTTTCCACCCCCGCGAGAGAGAGAGAGAGAGAGAGAGAGAGAGAGAGAGAGAGAGAGAGAGAGAGAGAGAGAGAGAGAGAGAGAGAGAGAGAGAGAGAGAGAGATACCCCCACAGACAGACACCAGCACAGACTGACTAACAGACTAACAGACGCACAGACTGACAGACACAGAGAGACACAGACACCTAAAGTACTCAGCCACACTGAAGACTTTCCCCCAAGGAACAATCTCTCTCTCTCTCTCTCTCTCTCTCTCTCTCTCTCTCTCTCTCTCTCTCTCTCTCTCTCTCTCTCGCATGACGTTCGCAGCCAGACTTTCCTGGGCGGGGAAACAAAAACAAAACAACAACAACAACAACACACACACAAGCATCATTAACAACCCTGAGTAAGAACCACTTCCCTTTCCCCCTCCTCGCCCAGCAGGAACTCCGTCTCTGCCACACACACACACACACACACACACACACACACACACACACAGTCATTAGGTATTTAACCAGTCTTTCCCCCCCTCAAAAAAAAAACACACCTTCCCCCAAGTCGGAACTGCCTCGTCTCGCTGGGAAACACCTGTGAGTTTAACCTCTCAGTCTGGAAAGGGATTCGAACCAACATGGAACCCGGTCTGACGGGCGGTCCCTGTCCTTTACGTCTTTTGTTCTCTGGATCGACCCATCTCTGGGACGCCCCTTAATCCCGAGGTTTGGGATGGCTCCAGCGAAGTCCACTGGGCCTTTTTGGCCTATGCAGCCCCTTGAGTCCACCAGTCACGGGGACTCGTGGTAGATAGACGAGGTAGAAAGGAAAAAAAGATCAACTTTGAGTCTCTCATATCCTGGTCTACTAATACCTCCGTGTGTCCCTCGGTCCATCCATTCATCACCGGGTCCAATTACCCCTTCCCAGCATCCAGGGGCTCAGCATCATCAACAACGCTTCATTTCTCCATGGTTCGAACCCCCATAAGTGAAATCTACTCTCGGATCTCCTCTGGGCGTTCTGATCTAACACGTCTCCCGAGAATGGTCGTATTATTCTCCTTATCCTTTCAGGGAAGGTAGGTCCATTCCATCCTCCTTGACCGAGCGAACTTCCAAGTGCCAACGTCTCCAAAAAGATGTCCCCCCCCAAAAAAAAAATTTCTTCCCCCTTCCCTCCCCTCCTTCTTCCCTCCCCTCCTTCTTCCCTCCCCTCCTTCTTCCCTCCCCTCCTTCTTCCCTCCCCTCCTTCCTCTCCCCCCCCACCCACCACCACCCACCCGGGAGGGGGGGGGGGGGGAGAGCGGCCGATGAAAACCGTTAAAAGCCGTTAAAAACAGTTGGCGGGTCCGGCTGTCGCATAAATCAAAACGTCGAGTGGTCTGGGCGGGCGGGCGGGCGCGGGCTGCGTGGCGCGGGCGCGGAGCCCCGGAACTGTCAACAGCAGAGAGAGAGAGAGAGAGAGAGAGAGAGAGAGAGAGAGAGAGAGAGAGAGAGAGAGAGAGAGAGAGAGAGAGAGAGAGAGTAGTATCCCTTCTCCATTAGCATCCGGGATGCGAAATACACTTTCGGGAAAGGCACGTGTGTTGGGGTGGGAGGGAGAGGGAGGGGAAACTTGCGTCTTTCGCAGCGAATTAACATTCCAGCAGTCAGGCCATTGTATTAACCCCGACACCTGGCGTAAGCCCTCCCTCCCTCCCTACACCTGCCCCAGCCATTAACTCCTAACTAGTCGCACGAATCTACACACTGTGGAATTTCGTGCACACGCATCATCAAAAGGGTTTCGTGCTCTTTCGAACCTCAAATCCAAAATACTTTTTCTCTGCTCTTTTTTTTTTTCTCTCTGTCCTCTTTCTCATTCATAAATACATACGTTTGCTTTATGTAATATCTCTCATACAGGTACAAGTAAGAAGGACACATAATTAATAAAAATTCATTTGCTAATTACTGAAATAATTGCCTCTATATAAGCTCTATGAACTACCAAGAATTGAACATTACCCATCTACAAATATCATCTGTCTTACCACGTATTCCATCATACTCTGTCCATTACCCATTTCACGCGTACTAACATGCTATGCTTTAATTACCCCTAGCGATAAATAACACTGTTCTTTCCCAATTACCACTATTATCAACCCCCCTGAATAACACATGGGCCATTTCATTAACACAGACTTCCTGCCCATTCCACTAATACACTAATCTACCTATTGAATCTCTCACTAGCCCATTATCCGAGTCGTTGCCCATTTCGCTAATGAATCATTCACTCTATCATCCCACTTTTTTACCGAGGCCGGTGCTCCAGCCGTGTGTGTGCTGTTCCCACAAATAATGACACAAAATGGACCATTATCAAACTCATGTGGTAAAAAAAAAAATAAAGGGGGGGATGGCTTTTTAATCTCTGGTCTTAACACACGGCACAAGTCTACAAGCACAACGGAAATCTACATGCATGCCACGACGACTCCACCAGCTCGGCAAGATCTCTACAAGTTCACAACGACGGGTCTACAAGCACAGAACTACTAGTCTACAAGCAATCTTTGACTCGACAGACACACAACAACTCTACGAGAACAGCGTGATGCGACACGACTCATCTCCACAAGGGCAAAGCCTCACAAGCACTGTGTGACCCTACAAGCCCACACCACGACCTCTACAAGCACACCTTCACCATTCTACAAGCGTAGACTACCACCCTACAAGCCCGCGCGCGGCTGCTCAACAAGCGCGCCCATCACTGCCGGTTGGACAGCTTCAGCTCGGGGGTCCAGCATGTTATTCCCCCCCCCACACACTGATAACATCACAAAATCCTCTTTTGATAAATCCTTCCAATGATACATTGACCCCCCCGCCCCCCCAGCCATCACCAGGGATACGAACCCTGAACGCACACGCACGCCAGCCATCGAGAGATTGATACGTATTCCCCCCCCACCCCCCACAACAGCGTTTTTGAAGAACAGATATACATCAGATGAGAGAGAGAGAGAGAGAGAGAGAGAGAGAGAGAGAGAGAGAGAGAGAGAGAGAGAGAGAGAGAGAGAGAGAGAGAGTATATATCTCCCCGTGCGCCTTCGTTCCCAGGTGATTGTAGGGGCGTCTACCTAGCACGGCCAGAGTCTCTACTGGGGGAGGATGTGGGGGGGGGGAGGGAGATAAAGGGTGAGGGGCTGTGCTGGGGAGCGATCGAACATGAAAGAGGGGGGGGGAGAGAAGGCCGAAATGGGGGTTATGGATGGGGGGGGGGGGTGAGGGGTGGCGAGGTGGGAGGTAAGGGGACAGGGTTAAGGGGGATAGAAATAGTGGGGTGAAGAGGAAGGGGAAGGAGCTGGGGGTGCAGTCAGGAAGGGGGGTCGAGAGGAGAGGCAGGGGTGTGAGAGTGTAGGGGGAAGAGAGACATTAGGTAGGGGTTAAGGGAGACATTAGGTAGGGGAAGGGGGAATTATGGCTACATTTATGGTGCTTAAAGCACTATGACTCAGGGAGGGAATGGGGGAAGGGGCGGGAAGGGGGAGAGGCGGGGAAGGGGAGGATGTGTGCTGACCATACCAACACTAAGTGCTCTACTCCTCCCTCCCCCGATACTTTGACCTTGTGACCTGGTAACAACATTACAGGGAACTCCTACAGCAAGTCTGAGTAGGTAACGCCACTGGAATATGCCCGTGACGGACGGACAGACAGACAGAAAGACAAAACATAGACAGACAGACAGAAAGACAGAAACATAGACAGACAGACAGACAGACAGACAGATGTATAGACAGGATCAGCCTTACACCACCACCACCACCACCACACAACGACCCAGATGCCACACTCGATCCCCTCCTTCACCACCACTCATACTCCTCTCCGTCTCTTCCTCCTGCACTCCTTTTTTCCACCTCTCCTTCTTCTTCTTCCTCCTTCTCCTCCTTCTGTGTCTCCCCTCGTCATCCTTTTTTTTTCTCCATTCATAATCCTACACCTTCTTACACTCCTCCTTACACTTGACTCTCTGAGCATCCTTCAGGACTCTTCCAGGATCCTGGACTCTCCCAGCATCCTCCTAGACTCTCCCAGCATCCTCTAGGACACCCCCAGTATCCTGCACTCTCCCAGCATCCTCCTAGACTCTCCCAGCAGCGTCCTCTTAACACCCTTCTGTCTTACTCTCTCCCTCTCCCAGCATCTCTGGCAACTCTAGGATCTCCAGTCTCGTACGGTTTCTCCCTCAAGAACTCTGTCCTCTCAAGGATTTCTGGCTTCCCCCAGGACCTCTGGCTTCCCCAAGGACCCCCTGCCTTTCCCCTAGGACCCCTGGCTTTACCCCAGGACCCCTGGCCTTCCCTTTCACTAGGTCGGTCTGGAAGGAGGGAGAGAGAGCGCTGGGGTTTTACAGGGGAGGTAAAATGGTGAAACAGAAGACGGCGGTGGAGTTTAAAGATGCGTGTGATTGGTTGGTCGAGGTGTGTATTTTTTGGTGCCTTGTTCATATACGCCCGTCAGGCGGTGATTATTCTCAGTGTTTTACGGGGAAAGAGAACAGTTTTACACTCATGCTAGACTCTCTCTCTCTCTCTCTCTCTCTCTCTCTCTCTCTCTCTCTCTCTCTCTCTCTCTCTCTCTCTCTCTCACTCTGTGTGTGTGTGTGTGTGTGTGTGTGTGTGTGTGTGTG
The DNA here is from genome assembly GCF_036320965.1 of Panulirus ornatus. NCBI lineage: Eukaryota > Metazoa > Arthropoda > Malacostraca > Decapoda > Palinuridae > Panulirus > Panulirus ornatus. The sequence continues at coordinate 19,575,052 of NC_092289.1, read as the reverse complement.
TGTGTGTGTGTGTGTGTGTGTGTGTGTGCTTTAAAGTCAGAGGGGAGACTCCTAGGGCAAGAGGCAAATTCACATATATATACACATACACACATGTGAACGGTTTCTCCTGCATATATACCGATCATTCTAATGCGACGCTACAGAAGCATTACCTTGTGCTCAGTCTACGGGAATATCGCATTTGGGTCGGATCTTAGCCCCTCGCTCTGTACCCTAACCCTGCACCAGCAGCAGCAGCAGCAGCAGTGATTTACAGGGCAGGTGAGCTGGGCTGAGGAGTAATGTGATACAGCCAAGATTCACGGCCTTCACCACATGGAGTGTTTTTGCCACTCAGGAGTGTTGGTGCCAGAATCTGTGCGCGCTCGTCAAGAGATGCTTTACCCTCGTGTGACTCTCTCTTGTTAATTTAGTTTTCTCTCGAACCTCTTGATGTCAGTGTGGGGTTCGGGGTTTATGGCTTCTCTTGGGGCGGCGGCGCCGGGGCGCCTCTGTCCGGTTGCCCTGGGTTTTATTATCCCTCAGTGACACAGTCGTGAGCTCTTCTTTATGTCTATTTTTTTTTCCTCTTAGAGTTGCTGAGTTTCTAGACGTCCCTAGCTACGCAGGTATGTTTAGGGGAGGTGCGGTGGGAGGCTACTGTCCGCACGGCGTCGTCCGCGCAGGAGAGGTGTATGTCTATGTTCCCTACAGGAGGAGGAGGAGGAGGAGGAGGAGGAGTTGGAAACAGTGTCGGTGGCAGGACGCTCCCTTGTGGGACGCCAGCTTAGTGATGGGGATTCAGGGGATGCTGGTGTGTCCACGGTTACCGGCGGCGGTTCAGGAAGCCACACAGTAAACCCGCTAATCTCTGGTATGTCTTGCTGTAGCGGTGCGCACCGCAGGAGTCGCTCGTCTACCACACATTGTCCAAGGCTTTTGCTTATGTCCCTTTGCACAACTGTGCAGTTTATTCCCCCGGGCCTCTGGCGTCCGCTATTCTTTTCCCTTTTTCTTTTTCTATTCTTGGGAAGTTGGGGATCAGCGTTTCCACCTCTCCTCCTCAACACTCTAAATCCCTCCGGATATTCTAGTGGGTTTCCACACCACCTCATTCCTCTCATTCCCTTTTTGCCATCATTCTTTCCTTTTACTTTCCCCATTCTTTCCTGTACCATTTCTCAGATACAGGCGCCGGGAGGGGCGAAAAGTAACTACGAGTTCCTTCTGACGTAATTAAACCCCGGGACGTCGCTTCCTGACGAGGTAGTATGCGACTGGACGTCCGCGCGAGGCAGGGAGTGAGGCAGGGAGTGAGGGAGGGAGAGAAAGAGGGACACTGAAACTGCATGTGGCGCGACGCTGTCTAATGTCGGACCCCGCGACACCGACGCTGATGGAAGGGAGTCGCAACTGTTTGTGACGCGGAATTGTTGAGCGCCAGGCTCCATGGGGGAGGCGACGAGGGAGGAGGGGGGAAACTCAGGCCTTTGTGGGGAGTGCAGGCCTCGGGTCCTCCCAGTGTTTACCGGCGTTTATCCACAGAACGTCTCGCTATTTCCGCCGTGTTCCGCCTCCTCTTTATGTCCACCGTGTTCTTTCTCCTCTTTATGTCCACCGTGTTCCGCCTCCTCTTTATGTCCACCGTGTTGTACCTCCTCTTTACGTCCACCGTGTCGTACCTCCTCTTTATGTCCACCGTGTTGTACCTCCTCTTTATGTCCACCGTGTTCCGCCTCCTCTTTATGTCCACCGTGTTGTACCTCCTCTTTATGTCCACCGTGTTGTACCTCCTCTTTATGTCCACCGTGTTGTACCTCCTCTTTATCTGTTCTGTATATACGTCGCGTTAACAACACCCAGGGATTTCAACTCCTCGAAATGATAGTTACTAGGATGATTATAGACAATACTTATGTACTTAGTCGTCATTAAGAACGTGAGATTAAACCCTGTGAGTACGACTTTATGGCACCTTTCGTCATGGTCACGTAACCTTTGACCTGACTCTTAATTAGTCAGGTCAAAGTTCAAGCTATTACACTCTCTAGGATGGTTCCGTCGTGCCCGAGGGTCGTACCGTCGTACTCAAGCATCGCATCATCGTGCCTAAGGCTTGTACCGTCGTGTTCAAGAGTGGTACCGTCGTGGTGTTCACAAGGGGTTGGTTGGGGGGGGGGTTTGGAGGGAGGGATTCCTGCCATGCCTCACCGCTACTCACACACACACACACACACACACACACACACACACACACACACTTCCTATTTACCTTTCATCAGAGCCGTTCATAAATGAAAGAATCAAGTGCGCTCCATCGGTGAGGGGGGCAAGTGGTCGAGCCCATGCGTGTATGTGCGTGTGAATCAAGTGCGCTCCATCCGTGAGGGGGGGCAAGTGGTCGAGCCTATGCGCGCGCGCGCGTGTGTATGTGTGTGTGTGTGTGTGTGTGTGTGTGTGTGTGTGTGTGTGTGTGTGTGTGTGTGTGTGTGTGTGTGTGAAAAAAAGTGGCACTTGCTTGAGAGAGGATGTATGTGAGGGACTTGGGCCATGTTCTTGCCTTTCCTTGATGTCCTTTTCTTCTCTTTTTTTTCCCCCTCCTCTTACCGTATCAGAGAGAGAGAGAGAGAGAGAGAGAGAGAGAGAGAGAGAGAGAGAGAGAGAGAGAGAGAGAGAGAGAGAGAGAGAGAGAGAGAGAGCTACACCCAGAGGAGACCACATATCCCCCGGGGGAGGAGGTATAAAGCAGAGGTGTTGTTCTCATCAGTGTCTTAATGTACAGCTAAAGGGGACCTTCCGCGACCCCCCCACTCCACCCCGAGGCCGCAGCCTCCCGGCTCTCCAACCCCCAGACACGGCAACTTAACGCCACCCCAGACATGGCAACTTAACGCCACCCCAGACATGGCGCCACCCCAGACACGGCAACTTAACGCCACCCCAGACATGGCAACTTAAGCCAACCCCCAGACATGGCGGCTTACCTCAACCCCCAAATATGGCAACTTGAGCCAACCCTCAGATATTGACAACTTAGGGCCAACCCCCCAGACACAACAACTTAACCCAACCCCAGACATGGCAATTTCAGCCAACCCCCCTCCCCCCCCTCCCGGACTGAACTCTGACCTCGACCATTATGGGTCAGGTCAAAGGCTTAGTCGTCCTCTCGTGCTCGAGGGGCCGTGCCCGTGCAGCAGACTGCGCCAATCACGACGGGTTTGAACCCAATCAGCATAACGGATTAACCCAATCAACAATGGTAATTCAGGATGGCACAGACATCAGCTCATCTCCTTTGCGTACGGTGATTCAAATCCCCTTTGAACCCGACCGATTATTACTGCACTGTAAGATGAGTTCTTACCGCGCAGGAGGATCCAACACCTTTACAGTAAGACTATTAAAAATCCTCCTTTTGGACTCTGATTATCCAACTCCTTTGAGGTACGACCTTTGAACTTACCAGCGCACACTGCTTTCGTCCCTTGAAGGCAAGGGTGTAGACCAGGGTGTTTGTTTATCACCCTTTTAAGGTATGAAGGTGTCACACTCTCACAGCCATGGCGCTATTCTTTCAGTGCCAAATGACATCACTTTAATGTTACGATATCTTCTTATATCAGTGCAATGATGTCAACCTTACTGTATCTTATCATCCTCTCATCACAGTGATATACAACACCTAAACGCCTGAAATACAGCACCTAAACCCTTGGAATACAGTACCTAAACCCTTGGAATACAGTACCTAAACCCTTAGAATGCAGTACCTAAACCCTTGGAATACAGTACCTGAACCCTTGGAATACAGTACCTAAACCCTTGGAATACAGTACCTGAACCCATGAAATACAGTAACTAAGCTCAAGTATCATTACAGCCGCCAACATCATTTTGTAACCAGCAGTTGAAATAGATCACCCACCTCCCCTTCCAGCTGTTCAGGGTGATCCCAGAGCCCAACCCTTCCTACTGTAGGTATGTATGGCCAATGTATACAGCTCCAGCCTGTGTAAGAATACATTACCAACGTCCTTCGGTTGATCACTCGTTAAAAGCCACACTCGCTTAGCTTGGATAGGATGACTAACAAACGCTAACGTCAAACAACTAAGAATAAGAACACCATCCCCAGTCACACGTCGGTTTTCGTGCGTTTTCTTCGTCCACCAAAGAAAGTACAAAGGATGGTCACCGATACGGTGGTGGTGTGAGGTGAGTGGGGTCATGTCTTCATGGAAACCAGCTATTACCAAGACAGATTCGGATCCCGTTGGTCAACGATGGGGTGGGTAGTGGTGGGGGGTGGGTACGTAGGTCGCTATAGGCCTGATGGGGGTGACCAGTAGGCCTCCCCGTGGGGAGAGGACCCACAATCTCCCCCTCCTCTCCCGTCATCATGGGGGCTGCACGCTACCTGCTGCGGATAACTGGGGTCGGGTCGTCTTCGTCAGCAGTGCGGCGGCGTTGTTGGGACTGGCTGCGGGTTACGGGGCGTGTTGACCTGGGGGCGCGGGGGTTTGTGGGGTGGGGTCAAGGTGGTGTCACAACCCAAGGGGTCAGGGCAGGAGGTTGGAAGGTTCCGTGCTGTTCCCCACCTCCGCCTCGTTATGTAAATAGAGACAGAAATAGCGGGCATTAGGCTGACACCCCCCCCCAACACCACCTTCCAGCTGGGCTCCATGAGGCGCGAAGGTAAATTTGCAAAGTTACCCACCATTTGTATTTCCTGCCGTCTTAGACACACACACACACACACACACACACACACACACACACACACACACACACACACACACACACCTTGGCCATCTCGGTCCTATATCAACAGAATGATCTAATTCTTCTACGACGATACAGGAGAGTATACACACCTTCCGCTTATAGCGTATAGCAGCTGGGTATATCAAATGTACAAGCGTTGAGTGAGCGGGGTGTCGTGCGCTTCGTGCGCCGCTGCGCCGTTGCACACCAGGCCTACTGCGCACGGGGAGGGCTCCGGTAGGCCTTTCCCTCCATTGTCTAGCCAAGACACTCGTCGGTAATCAAGAGAGTGCCTCCCTCGCCCTCCCTCCCTCGCCCTCCACGCACCCTGGCGACCGCCTCCAGTGGTCAGGGAAAGGAGGTCGGCTTAGGTCGGGCTCCCTCGCAGACGCGCAGAGTCGGGAATGACCCACATTAAGGTGTAAATGGACCAGAATACGTACATTCGTCGGCCACTGAATCGCGTGGTCATCGCATCCTGCCCCCCACACTAATGCAGTCATTGATTAGAGTGTAATGAACTGTGATTAACCTTGTACTTGGTCTAGATACACAACTGATGAAATAGACACTGATACCTCTCTCTCTCTCTCTCTCTCTCTCTCTCTCTCTCTCTCAATATGTTTCTCGTGAGCAGCGCCGCGGCGACGACGACGGAGAAGAATATGATGTGGATCTTTCATGAATATTCGGAAAGAGAGAGAGAGAGAGAGAGAGAGAGAGAGAGAGAGAGAGAGAGAGAGAGAGAGAGAGAGAGAGAGAGAGAGAGAGAGAGAGAGAGAGGGGGGGGGGAGGGGGGGCAGGAGGCAGCAATGTTTGTTAGCCATGGTGATCCAATCAAGCCAAGGCCAGGCTCCCCACCAGGTTCATACCTGGGGAGCGCTCATCACGGCTTTCCTCGTGGGGAGAATAGTGTGGTACGGGGCTATGCATGGGGAGAGGTAGGGAGAATATGGGTGAGGGGGAGCATATACGTGTTGGGGGAGGTGGGAGAATAGTGGGGTGCAGGTCTAAACATGAAGAGGGAGGTGGGGAGGATGGTTGGATGCATGGGTGCATAAACCATGGGTAGATGGGGAGAAGGGCATGGGGGGAGGAGGTTATCATGCACAGCTGGGGAGCTTCCGATGTACTCATGGCTAGGCTGGACCCGTCATGCACCAGAGGGCAGGTACAGCCCACGTCCGCCTACCGTAATGAGGGATTCCCACCTCTATGCATCGTACGTGTAACTTGACAATAAAGACATGTTATCTTATCTTATATTGTGATCACGTGTTCCCCTAACGATAGTGATAGAGAGACTTGATCTTGACTGTTTTTCATGTCTGTGTGTGTGTCTCTCTCTCTCTGTGCTGTCTCGTGTCACACACACACACACACACACACACACACACACACACACACACACACACACAGCCGCACCTGCCGCACCTGTCGCACCTACCCAAGTGCGTCAGTCTGGCCGCAGCCTGCGGCACCTTGGCACGTGACCCTCCTCCCCTCCCTCCCCCTCTCCCCACCATGTGTCCCGCTGCCAAGGGTGCCAATCACCCCCTCCCCCCTCCCCCCCCCCACCCCCACCTCGTCTTTCCCCACCCTTCCCTCTCCTGACTTTCAAGTTTTCCTCAATTCTTCATTTTTTCCCTTAAATTGATTTTTTTTTGTTGTTGTCATCTTATGTTTTCATCTTTTCCGTTTCGTTTTTCCCCCTCCCTTTGGCCTGCCTGAGGCTTCCTTCCCCTCTGGCCTGCTAGTCTACGTCGTCCCCTCTGGCCTGCAGGCCTGGGGGTCCCTCCGCGGGCCAAAGAAAAGGGGGAGGGGGTGGTCTCTGGCCCCTTAAAGTCTGCTTACAGTGATCCACTGCCCCCGGACACCTGTGTCACATGACACACACGGGTCAGAGGTCAGATTGACCCCCCCCCTCTGACACATGTGTCACATGACACACATGCACACGGGTCCATCTCACTCTTTCTCTCTCTCTCTCTCTCTCTCTCTCTCTCTCTCTCTCTCTCTCTCTCTCTCTCTCCCCCCCCCCCCCCCCCGCTGTGACCTGTTTGTTGTGACTGTTGGTTTAGGATGGTTTGAGCGCGTGTGCTGCTGACGGCGGCGCTGGAGGAGGGTGAGGTGGGTGTCCCCTGACGAGGCAGTGTGGACCAGTGTGCCCCTGGCGGTGCCCTTGTGTATTGTGATGAGGTAGTGGGCAGTATTCTCCCCTAAGCCCTCGTCTCCTCCCTTCCTCCTACCCTCTCTCTCTCTCTCCTCCCAGCCACCAACTCCATCTCCCTCCTGAGGCACGTCCCTCACACACACACACCCTCCCCACATCCCCCATTCCCCCTTTCCCTTTGAAGCGTGGTAACGGCCTAATAAACCGGGCTGGATGTCGTCTCCTCCTCCCCACCCCATCCTTCCCCCTCCTCCTCCTCCTCCTCCTCCTCCTCCTCCTACTCCTCCACCACCACCAACACCAAAACAAACATGTCTCCCTCCCGGCGAAGAGCTGTTGATTTTCCCCAGAACTACTGTGTTGTCTCCCCGGGGGTGATGGTGGGGAGGGCCAGGAGGGGAGAGGATGGGAGAGAAGCGGAGCGACGATGGTGCCTGGAGAGGTGGTCCACAGTCTTTGCTGGGGACGTGCAAAAGACCCGTGGAACAGGGACCAATTGGAGGGACTCCTAGGGGCCATAAAGGACCACGTGATGGGATGAGATGGGACCATGTGATGGGAGGGGATGAGAACCACGTGATGGGATGGAATGAGGATCATGTGATGGGAGGGGATGAGGACCATGTGATGGGATGGAATGGGGACCATGTGATGGAAGGGGATGGGACCATGCGATGAGAAGGGATGGGACCACCTGATGAGAAGGAATGGGGGGGGGGGGATGTGATGGGAGGGGATGAGGGGCCATATGATGAGAAGGGGTGGTGGGGGCCATGTAATGGGAGGGGATGGGGACCATAGGTTGGGATGGGATGGGAACACATCCTTCGGGATACCTACCTAGACAGACTGCAGATTGGAAGAGTTCGTGGAACCAACACACATACATACTCCTCCTCCTCCCATCCGAAAAGTTCCCATTCCTTATTCACCCTCTCTCATCTCCCTCCCTCCTGCTCCCTCCCTGGACAAACTCTTTCTTTGTGATTAAATTTCTTCCGTGGATGCGAGCGCGCGCAGTCATCGTACTCAAGGGGTTAAGTTGTTGTACGTGGAGCGCTTAAGCGTCGCACTCCAAGGTGTTTCGACAGTGCTCATGGGGTTAAGGATATCGTACGCAAAGGGTTAAGACATCGTACTCAAAGGGTTGTTATCGTGCAGAAGGGATTAAGGCATCGGACTTAAAAGGATTTAGACATCGTACTTAAAGATTTGTTATTGTACTGAAGGGATTACAGCATGGTACTTAAAGGATTGAGACATCGTACTCAAAGAGTTGTTATCGTACTCAAGGGGTTAAGATATCTTGAGACATCGTGCTGGAAGGGTTGTTATCGTATTCAAGAGTATGAGACATCGTCTCCAAGGGGGAAAGTCATCGTACTAGATGGTGTTAAGATATCGTACTCAAGGGGGTTATGTTATCGTCCTCAAGAGACTGTCATCGTACTCATGTGATTAAGTCATCGTACTCAACATGTTAAGTCTTCGTACACGAAGGTTCAAGCCTTCGTACATAAGGGCTTTGTTCTTCGTACTCAAGGCTTAAGTCTATGTACTAAAGGGCTGAATCCCTTGCTCTAAGCCTTAGAAGTCAGGTCAAAGGTCACGCTATCATACCCAGTAGTTATACCCTTGTGCCCAAGGGTCAAAAATCGTCTCGTCGTTCATATGAGACATGTCAACCATACTAGAAAAAAAAGAGGACAAAAGACAATATCGAGACGTACCAAATATAAAGAAAAATGACCGATACAACACATCTTTTAGTCATAATTCTTCGAGACTGCTGTTTGTAAGCGAGGACAAATCATCAATCAAATCTCATCCCTATAACGCGATGAAAAAAAAAAAAAAAGGAAAAAAACGATGATATTAGAAAAAGAAGAAATGAACACAATATCTTAATCTCGTGTTTAACACACATACACACACACACACAAATCGCCGTAAAGTATCGTTCAAATAACCTCCTAAACCACGTCATCCTAGTTATGATGAATCACCTCCCAACACCACAACATCTTCCCCGAAAAGGAGTTCTCTTTAAGGATCTTAATTCCCCATAAATCCTGAGGGATCAACGTCTCTATGTCTCTCTCTCTGTGTGTGTAAAGGCGCCCCCCTCGCTCGCTAGTGGGGGGGACACGGAGTGATACTCAGTCATCATCTTGACTCGTTTCTCAATGGCTGGATCACCTTCGCATTCAGGAGGCCCCACCCTGTGTTCCTGTGTTCCTTGGAATTAACACGCCTCTCCCCCTCTACCTCACTCCGTTTTCTGTGCTAATAGAACAAAGCCCTCAATCCCCCTAACCCGTGTTCTATGCTCCTGGAACAAGCCACTCCTACCTCATCCCCGTGTTCTGTGTCCCTAGAACAAGCCACTACTACCTTACCCCCGTGTTCACCCCCTCCCAGTACCCCATGTTCTATACACCACCTTTTGCTCCACTACACACACTTACACAGATCAACACAGCCTTCACATTCTACCACCGAAAATGAAGGAGGACAAAATGTTGTGTTATTTTTTCCTTTAAACCAAAATTGTCGTCCTATGAAAAAATATGACCCCCTCCTCCTCCTCCTCCTTCTCCTCCCCTCCCTCCCCCCCATCCCCCAGCTAGAAAGTATGAGAGGGGAAATATGCGAGAATTTGAATAAACCTGAACTCGAAACTTGTGGCGTTAACTTTATTAAAAGGATGGCATGCAAACACCGAGACTTGGGGGGGGGGGGGGGTAAAGGGAGGGGGGAGGAGAGTTGTCGCTGGGGTGGGGGGAGGTGAGGAGGGAGGAGAAGAAGGAGGGACGGAAGGGGAGGGAGGGGAGGAGGGAGGTAAGGGAGGAGGGTGGAGTAGTATGACCCTGGGGGGTAAAGTATGACTGCGTGGTATACCCAGTATACTGTCCTCGATATAACCAAGGTACGTGTGTGTGTGTGTGTGTGTGTGTGTGTGTGCGCTGCTACACTTGGTGTTCAGACAGTGTGCGTGGGCATCGCCTCGTCCCTCTCCACTGGCGTTACGTTTTCCTCTTTCGCAGAGAAATTGGGAGGAAGAAATAGGAAATGGGTCGTGAAACTGTGGGGTGGGTTGGGTGAGTGTGTGTGTGTGTGTGTGTGTGTGTGTGTGTGTGTGTTGGGGAACGGAGCTGAGCGCTTGGGAATGGGGAAAGGAACGTTCTTGCTGGGGAAGCAGTAAACAAACGTTCGTGTATCAGATATGAATACTGGCAAACGTTTCAAGACACGAAAGGGATGATAATGATGATGATGATGATAATGATGATGATGATAATGATGATGATGATGATGATGATGACGATGATGATGATGATGATGATGAGAAACATCAGGTCATTAAGAAAATTGGTTATGGGGGGGAGGGGGAACATATGAAATTGGGAGTTGGGAAAACGTTTGGGACGGGAAGAGAAAAATGTTTCTGGACTGGAAATTTGGGCTGAGGGGAAAACGTTAAGACTGGCTACGGATTATGGAAATGATTATCACGGGAGAGATGGAAATTGGATGAAAAAAGAAAGGAAGAAGAAAATATACGAGAAATTGGCTTGTGGGAGAATTGATTTCGCGCTAGGAACCTTGAGGCTTGGGGTCGCAAACATAGGGAGGTTGTGGAGGAGGAGGAGGAGGAGGAGGAGGAGGAGGAGGAGGAGCAGGAGGAGGAGGAGGAGGAGGAGGAGGAGGAGGAGGAGGAGGAGGAGGAGCAGGAGGAGGAGGAGGAGGTGGAGGAGGAGGAGAAGGAGGAGGAGGAGGAGGAGGAGGAGCAGGAGGAGCAGGAGGAGGAGGAGGAGGAGGAGGAGGAGGAGGAGGGGGTAGAGGGGGTGTACCCTATTTGGCAAACCTGGAGCTTAGCTTACCAATCTATAGAGCCCCTGTGGGTTCGAACCCCCTGATTACGAAAGCTTTTGCGAACTAGACCTCCTTCTGCTAGCTCGCCTCCCTCACCCCCTCAGCCTCTCCCAGCTAAGCCCTTCTCTCTCTCTCTCTCTCTCTCTCTCTCTCTCTCTCTCTCTCTCTCTCTCTCTCTCTCTCTCCCCAATCAAGTGGGGGTTCCCCCTGCTCCATCTCAACCCCCTTCCCCCACCACAGACGGAGCCCCGCCCCCTTCTCCCACCCTCCCCATTTTCCCTAGCTGGAACCTACCCGTGTGGAGCACACACCCCCCCCCCGGCGGCGGAGCCCGCCTGGCACGGGGTCCTCTCCAAGCTGTCCGTCCGCTTTAAGCTTAATATCGGAGTGGCGGGAAAGAGAGAGAGAGAGAAGAGAGAGAGAGAGAGAGAGAGAGAGAGAGAGAGAGAGAGAGAGAGAGAGAGAGAGAGAGAGAGAGAGAGCACAGACCCAGCTTTAGCAGACGGTGAGACGGGTCGAGGGAGAGGAAGAGAGCAGTGGGGGAGAGGGGGGAGAGCAGGGGAGAAGTGGGGGGACAGTGAGAGCAAATTCACCCCCCCTTCCTCCCTCCCTCATGAAACAGATATGTATAAAACACGCTCTGTCTGTCTGTCTGTCTGTCTGTCTGTCTCTCTCTCTCTCTCTCTCTCTCTCTCTCTCTCTCTCTCTCTCTCTCTCTCTCTATCTATCTATCTATCTATACACATATACATATTTATGGAATACAAGTCAAGCATCACAAAACAAGGCACCGAAAAGTGCATCTTGTGTTTACGTCATACAAGTAAACGAAGGAAGGGAAAAAGAAGGCATTCAGATAAATCCGCTTCATTAGGATTTGTCTCGGTGTTTCCTACATCACAGCAGCAAGCAAACTCCCGGAGTACTTTGCTATGCGTTAAAGCATAGCCCTGGCCTTTTGCCGTACCTGTGGGCGAGCGCCAAAATTACCTCCTCAATATCTAAGTGCAAGAGGTGTTTAAGGCGTTAAAGTCCCTTAAAGAGTATTAAAAAGACTTTCTACTTCAAATGTAAGTGTGAGCTTATATTCTTACCCTAGAGCACGACGGTACGAACTTCGAGTACGACTATATGACCCTCGAGCACAACGGTACGACCCTTGAGCACGACGCCACGAACTTCGATTACGACTATATGACCCTCGAGCACGACGGTACGACCCCAAGCACAACGGGACGAACTTCGAGTACGACTATATGACCCTCGAGCACGACGGTACGACCCTTGAGCACGACTTTACTCTTCTCGAGCACGACGGTACGACCCTTGGGTATGATGGCGTGACCTTTGGCCTGACCTTTAAGCGCCAAGTCTTACCTAAGTGGTCTTGACGTCATGATCAAGGGTCGTACTCTTGTTTCATGACCTCACCTCTGTGTTCGAGGGGTCGTACCGTCGTGCTCAGGGGTCGATCCTTTACGTTCGAGGGGTCGTACAGTCGTGCTCAAAGATTACGAAGGATCTTCTACTGCAGGCAGAGCTATAGGAGAGAGAGAGAGAGAGAGAGAGAGAGAGAGAGAGAGAGAGAGAGAGAGAGAGAGAGAGAGAGAGAGAGAGAGAGAGAGAGAGAGAGAGAGAGAGAGAGAGAGAGAGAGAGAGAGAGAGAGAGATTAATAGCCCCGACAGCATCAGAGGCTGAGGAATGAGATCGCTCAGCAGTGGGATTGGAAACCATGCCCCCGTAGTTCCTGAAGCCTTTTATTGTTGAAATATACGGCGGAAGGGGATTGGATCCGGTTTAGTAGGATCCGATCCCTCGTCTCGTGGCTTCCCGGTGATTACTGAATCCCCTGGTGTCATTACTCCACGTTCAGCAGCGGTTCGAGCCCCAGCATAGCAACTGCGATGTTCGGTAACTCCTTGGTAGCCGGTTCGAGTCCTTAAGCACACACACACACACACACACACACACACATATTTGTTCGCCGTTTCCCACGTCCAAGAGGTAGCGCAAGGAACAGACGAAGTGCGGCCTCATCCGTGCACATCCACTCTCCATTTGTCATGTTGATGTACCGAACCCAGAGTTCCCTATCCCCACTTAAGCCCCAAAGACCTTTCCGTAGCTCCCTCATATCATCTGATTCAGTCCATTGACGGCACGTCGCTCCCTCTATACCACATTGCTCCTACTCGCACACACACCTTAACTTTCTTGATAAAAACTCGTCATTGTTTTTTGGTAGCGTTCCTCCAACATCACGTATTCGTAATACCTTCCACGGGGCATCTCTGTCAACCCTAATCATACGCTTTCTCCTCTTCCATAAATGCCACATACATATCCTTCTGTTTCTCTGCGTATTCCTCCCACACATTCTTCACAAGCTGACCCACACACCCTCTATCACTTAAGAAACCATACTGTTCTTTCCCCAGTGTGATGCTCTGTGTGCGCGTTCCTTCACTCTCTCAGTCACCACTTACACCTCTGTAATTCGAACATGTACTTGTGTCCACCATGTCTTCATGCATTAGCAACATACACGCATTCCACCTATTTTCCTGCACCACACATCATAAACACATGCATTTACAAAACATGGAAAAAAATAAATATTAATAATGAAACGCTTCGGAAATGGACGAATGAATAAACACACAAGTGTATTAATAATTGAATGGCTCATAAATTCAAAGTGTGTCCAAAACAGCCATCATAAATTTGTTAAAAAAGCGTAATTTATTGCATAGATTAAACGCTCAATTGTTTCCCTCCCCCCCTAAAAAAAATGGTTGAAACTTTAATGGGTCAAATTATGTAAAAGATCTATTGCCGGAAGGGTCACCCAGTCGTTATACCACGGGGCAGGTCACCGCAGGTCACACCAGGTCACACCAGGTCACCGCAGGTCATACCAGATCACAGCAGTGCTTTCTACGACATTCCAACCAGGTCACGAACTGGCTGTTACAGGTCATCTGGAATTCCTGCCACCTACGAACAGGCTGCTACTCTCTCTCTCTCTCTCTCTCTCTCTCTCTCTCTCTCTCTCTCTCTCTCTCTCTCTCTCTCTCGCTCCGTGGCTCCTTCTCCTGCTCGCTCCAGCGCCATCTCCCCGGTATATTAATGAGAGAGAGAGAGAGAGAGAGAGAGAGAGAGAGAGAGAGAGAGAGAGAGAGAGAGAGAGAGATTCATCCTACGCTCCACTGTTGACACAGCATACTCGCCCTAACAGATGGCCGGGTTATGCCGCACATACCGCCGGGGTATGTGTGGGTATAGCGCATATCCCGTGGCACCGCTTTAGAAGCTGAAACACAGGCCCAGGGCCGGATATGAGCCTTGTCTACGGGTGAAATACGGGCTAACGAAGGAATATTCAGACGACTGTATCGTATAGCGTGGAGCCCACCCGAAAATCACCTTTAGTTAGAGATGGAATAAAGGTGGTTATCTATAGAAAAATCTAATAC